>NW_006239502.1:201582-242545 GCF_000226075.1 Solanum tuberosum | reverse complement strand
TTGAACTAATGGTATCTAGGAAATAATATATGTCCTTTGGAAGAATGGTCCAACACTTAGAAAAAAAAATGAGACGGGTGAACAGTAAAACGCTCACTGGAAATTGCCTTTCCTGCCGGATAGATTTTACGAAAATGGGCATAACTTCTTCGTCCGAACTCCGAATGAGGTGAAACGAAGTGCGTTAGGTAGCTAACTCAAAGGGCTTTCCATGGATATATTATTGGCCACCAAATAATTTGTGTGCTAGGAGATATGACCCTCCAAAGTAGACCCTCGAAAAAGGCTTCACTTGGAAATTTTGGATTTTGATACGGTTGCTCTAAAATTTGGGTTAGACTCATTTCCCACTCAATTTGACTCCCTAAACAAGAATATGAAGTCGGATTTTCGAAAAACGAAACGGATTTTGAGATATATGGAAATTACAATTATAGGTGTTTCCGAAGCACATTTTCGGGCATTTTTGGGGTCGTTTCAGTCCCATTCCGCCACCCATACTAAGTAGTACATCTGTAAGAAGCCATAGTTCATTAACATTATTGTAGGGGTAAGCCTTAACCGACATAGACCATGAGAGCTTGACATGGAATCTTGGTGTCACCCTCACCAGATAAGGGATTCCTACTTGCCTAAGGTAGGACCATTGTTCTTTAGCTTAAGTGGATTCCACTAGCTAGACCTATGTGGGGACATAGTTTATGGGATTGGGAGATTGCTACTAGATACCCCGCCTCAACACACGAATGAGCATCTATCTGAAGAGATTGATACTAAGTACCCCGCCTCAACTCATGGATGAGCACCCATCTCAAGCCATATCCACTCGGTTCTTGGCATTATTCCCCACGGAGTACATTACATTCATTACATTAGTTCATTATGGGATAAGGGATTGCTGCTAGATACCTCGCCTCAGCTCCCGGATGAGCAACCATCCCAAGCCCAACATTCACTAAAATAGGATATAGGGATTGTTACTAGATACTCCGCCTCAACTCCTGGATGAGTATCCATCCCATCCCACATTCATTCATTGGAAAGCTCATAGATTCAAAGATGAGAATATCCTTTCATCTAGGAATCCCATTTCATTCATTAGAGTACAATCGAGGATAACCTTTCACTAGACTCAACATTCATTAAAATTAACATTGAAATTCATTCATTCCTTCAAGTGTTAATTGAGAGATAATATTCAATCCTAACACAATTAACTTCTAAACATGAACATCTTTCATTCATTTAGATCACACACATGCTTCATATCACATTCACATATACAACATCATGATAATACTTCAATTACTCACATTATGCCTTCAAGGCCATGATCACAATGTACATAATAAGTAAACACCTACACCTTTCAAGTGGATCAATAGCTCAATCATAATTATAACTCAACATGAAATTAGGTCATCACTTGCCCTTTCAAGACCATGATCATAAATCACCAACAAACCTTTAAATAATACAATTAGGCATGAATAGTGATTTAATTCAACAATCTAAATCAAATTAGGTATAATCCATCAACATTCATTCATGATCAACAAACCCACTTCAAAAGGCACAATTTATGAATTGAGAGAAATCATGGGTTCATAGAGTATATTCATCTTAAATCATCAACTAAACATCAACAAAATCATAATTTATCATTTGAAAACGTTTGATGAAAGAACCCATGAGATTGAGTGAAAACCTAGATTTTCATGATTTGAAACCTCCTTTGAATTGGCTCCTTGAATGGAAAATTAGACAAGGATTAATACTACAATACCTTGCTATTGCTTCCCACAAAATAATCTTGAAAACCCTTTGAAAACCTTGAAGAAATTGGCCTTGGAAGCTTGGAGTCTTCAACTTCTATGGAGGTTCTAAAGAAAGATCTTTTGGAGGAGAAGGGTAGTTTGAATTTGGGGTTTTGTAATAATAAAGTCCAACATAGTATTTAACACTTTTAATACCCTTAAAATATCTAAATAAACATAAAATAACCGTCCCCTAACTTATTAGGACTTGGGGTGAATTTACCAATTCACCTCTACACTTGCCGAGCCAAACCAAAAAATGAAGGTCAAGCCTTCCTAGACTATGTCCTAATCCACGCCTATGACCTACGGGGCGTGGACTGGTCTAAGGGGCGTGATCTGCCTCCGTTAACCAAGCTGTTTTTGATAGCTTTTGGGCAGTGTTGGGGTCCTCCTCAAGGACCCCTTGGGTGGTCCTTGGGGGGCCATACTCGGACGTTTCACCCTTAAACATGTCATTCTAAGTACGAGAGTCATTCCTATGAGTTTTAACCCTCATAAAACACTCCAAAACTCCACTACAACACACTAGTTCAACTTACTAGTTTTTGGGTGTTATAGTCGTATCTTGACGTTTAACCCCTAACTTCCTCAACCTTCACTCGGGAAAACCATTTAACAACATTTAATCAAGTTTCCAACTTCAAACTCACATGTGAGGCTTTAGGTTCACCTATTAGTTTCCATTAGACTCTAGCTTGGTTTTTACTAGATTTCCGGGTTGTTACAATTGATTTGTCCTTCCATTAGACAAACACATTTACAAAGATGTCAACATCTTGTTCAGCCCTTTTAAAGCTCTTACACATCATTTTAGGGAGGTTCTTGGCTTATTTTATCAGGTGGTTCTCATTGGAGTATGTGGTTTTTTTTTAAACTTATTTTATTCACTTTGGTCAAAGTCACCCGAAGAAGGTTGGCAGTGCGGCATGTCATCACCCGCTTGAATGGCCTTCCCTTTGTCCCTAAGAATGGGTTTGGCTGAGGCAAACATCTCCTTAAATGTCTTATTAGAATCAAATGGGTATAAAACCCTTTGAGACCAAAGAATACCAGGGGAAAAGAACCCATCTTGAATGGAATGAATTTTATTCACATTAAAGATGAACGCTGCTATCTCATGGAGGCTTACGTTTTTCATATTTTGACTTGTGGGCATCAACATCTCATTTTTTGTCTTAGTTCAATCATATCAACTATATTTGTCATCGCATCAGAAGTGAAATAATGAACATTGACAGATGCACACAATTTTATCACTAACAAATGAAAAGGCATTGAGAGGTTATTTTGACGGACTTTCCTTCTTATTTTCATAGCCACCACTTCGCAATATTGCATATTTATACAATACATTAAACATGTGGTAAGGATGGCAGCCTCATGAGTAACCCACTCATCATTATTTGAGGGCTTTCTTCTAGTGTAAACAATGTCCAACCATAATTTTTCTTCGAAGTTTAAATCATGTCGGCTAATATCTCCAACAATGGAGGCCCAAGTGGCTTATAGATATGATTTCAGCCACTCAATACATTTGGATTTTCTTGGTAGCCACTTTCCTTGTGAAGTCTTGCCCATCTGGGATTGACTTACTCCAGAAGAGAGAGTTTATTGCGGTTAGTGTTACATCGATCTCCATACCTGTAACCATGACACATGGCAAGTTAGGGTACTTTTCCACCTGAACTTTTTGATTGATAGTGTCTACCGTCACTTCATAAAAGGCATAAAAGTCAATGACTAGTTTTTGAAAATAGCCTCTAGGAAGATCTACAAGGGTCAAACCAATCCCTGATAGTGACTTGGTGGACTAAGTTTGGAAACTCACTTCCTAGGCCTAAAAATTTAGTCCTTTTTCCATAGTAGTGGCAGGTGTATTCTTGAATAGTGTAAGACTCCTTTCATTCCCTCTACACAAAACTTTAGTTGTGTTTTATCAACATGAGTTGTAGGTGTTTTGTTCTTGTTCTTATATGATGATGAAGGCTTCTTGTTTGGTCTATTGGGTGGTTCTCCTGGAGGGTATGGCTTACAACAAAGAAAGTGAGGTAACTAATACAGTCTCATGTTTTAGGGATTCTTCAATTTATCAACATGAAAAAAACTAAAAGAAGTTATAAAAAGAAAAGAGCAGGAGTGTAAAAAGATTTTATAAATTAAGCTCAAAGTGAGACCGACAGCTTGCAGATACAAGATTATAAACTGTCAATTCAAGTGTTGCCTCCAAACAGATAAATGACAAGAATTTTGATAGACCATGTCATGACCGAGGGGTACCCCCTAGATGTAACAAGGCGTATAGAACCCTGAAGGACTCCATACAAGCCTCTTAGTCCTCATAACATAAGAAATAGAACAATAGAGTAAAACACATTTCAAGTTTTAAAAAGTTTTTCATAAAAATAACGGAAGTCTAGACACTTTGTCTCATCATAGCCATCTAGTACAATAGTGAATGAAATAGGGCCTAGCCCATACAACATGTCGAAAAGGGAAAGTACATGAAAGAAACTAAACATATGAAAATCTGTCCTCGAACCATGAGGACTCACCAAGCTCGGGAAATCAATCAAATCCAAGCTCTTGCCACAAGTATGATCACCTCTAGTGCTGTACCCTACAGTTGGGGAAAATGTAGGCAAAGTAGGCGTTAGTAGAAAAATGCACTAAGTATGGTAGCCATGCATAATACACTAGAAACATGCAAAAGGGACCTTTCATTTGAAAGCATGCAATTTACCTAGGGTAAACATCATCATAGAGATAGTTGGAAAACATAAGTCATAACATCATCTTCAATGCAAGCTAGCAACAACTTTAAAGACTTTGAACACTTACGAGATACTTCTTCAAGAATGACTTAGTTCATTATTAAACTTCTTATTTTTGTGGGAAATAAGCCTTAGCTTACATGAGACCATGTGAGCCTTAATATGGAATCCGGTGACTCCTTCACCGAAAAGCGTTGGTCTACTTGCCTAAGGTAGAACCGGTAACTCTTAGTTTAGGAGGATCAACTAGCTTAATATCCTACGGGGGCACGTAGTTTATGGGATAAGGATATTGCTAGTAGGAACCTGGCCTTACTACGGGAAAGCTCCTATCTCAAATAATATTCACTCGGTGCTAATCATTAAATTTCCACGGAGTAGTTAATTCTATATTAACAACATTACTCATGAAAAGGCGCCATTGGCCTACCGATTCAAGGTACATCTTTAGAATAGATCATTTTAGTTACTCATGGAAGGGTGACCTTGGCCTACGGATTCAAGGTACATCATTAACTTTATCTCTTTAGACCATGCGTGAGAAACTATCACCATCCATGATCTATTTATGATGGCTCTGAGCCTTTGGTTCAATTAGGTGAGAAAAGCCTTTCAACTTTATAACCTTCATTATGTGAGAACTCTTTCACATTCATGCATAGGTATGTATATGTGAAAGTTCCTTTCAACAACACAACAACAACATAATCATTGATACTATACTCTCAAAGCATCATAAGACAATTATATAGACTTCATAGAAAATGCATAATCTCATACTTTACCTCCTTGAGGTTCAAAGCTTAATTTCAATCAAAACATCTAGAATTTAAATGATTCAATCACCTCATGCATAAATTCATAAAGTCATTCTTTCATCAACAAAGACCCACATCATATCATTATTTTTGAGAAATATGGGAATCACATGGGTTCTTGGGGATACATAAAAAAACCATAGGAAATTATTAATTCATGCTTAATATAACTCAACTCAATCATTTAAATCAAGTTTGAAAGGAACCTATGACTTTTGAATCAAACCCTAACAATTGGGGGTTTCTATATTTTCAAATTGAAGGTTTTGAGAGGACACAATGGGTGAAATCTACCCATGGATGAAAACTACCATACCTTTATCACAATGGCCAAAGAAATTGATTTGTAAAAGCTTGCTTTGGAAACCCTAGCTTGAATCTCCTTTTTCTTCTTCTTCAAGGTTCTAGAGAGAGAATATTTTGAGAGGATGAACTTTGGGGGAATTGATTTGGGTTTTGAAAAATATGACTTAGTTGGGTGAGTTTTAGAGTTAAGAAGGCATATATAGTGACTATAGGCATAAGAAAAACGACCTCACTTAAGTTGGATTGAAACCAGAAAAGACCACTTAGCCCCCAACTTTTAGTGAGCTGCCCAGGGACCACGTGAGGTCTCACGAGCCGTGATTCCCTTTGTGGACCTTGAGGTAGTGGCTAGGCAAGTGTTTCTTTAGCCCCAAAAGCATAAGGCACCTTCACGGAGGTCTCCACGAGCCGTGGTGCTTACCATGAGCCGTGGTCCCTCTCGTGGGACTTGAGGCAGTGGCTAAGACACCTTACCTCAACCCTCACACACTAACTCCCCTCCATGAGCCTCCCTACGAACCGTGGTTTTCACCACGATCCGTGAAGTGGCTCGTGAAGAGGGGCTGATTTTTGGCAGATTTGGAAAGCTACTGCCTAGCCCACCACGAGCCACACCAATGGCCGTGGTCTTGACAACGAGCCGTGGTGGTAAGCGTGGTAGGTGGGGAAGTACCTACACCAAGGTAGGCTGCCTTAGCCCACTCCTTTAGCCCTTGCCCTCCTTCCTTGACTCTAACCCTCACGTTTAGCTCTAGTTTAGCCTACTAGTTTCTGGGTGTTACATACCAACATTACACTAGTGTTTTGCCAATGGATACCTATCGTACACAAGTGAAACACCAATCAAAGGTTAAGGAACTTTGAATTTCCTCACTTGACCGAAACTGCACCTATGAACTCGAGGGCAACCATTGTGAAGAGCCGGTGCTTCATAGTCACCACTATGACAAAGTTGGTCTAAGTTCAGTCCATCAATTCAACAATAAGTTCCAATGGGTACTCAAGACTTTTCCAAAGGATTGCAAAGCGATTACAAATATTTTTGATGATTTCTATTAAGAGGGAAATCACCCATCTATCATTGGGAATCGTCAAGCACATAAGCAGGAAAATTGAGCAATTTAAGAACTCTCATTTAACATTTCATCCTTACCAAATGATTAAAATACTCATATCAAATCAATAATTCATATTAAAGCTACTCATTCATTACTTTTAGCCGAAAAATAGACATTCATATAATGACAAATTTACCCTTAAGAATGATGTCACCCACTTCGTCATAAGGCAATTTTATGTACTACTTAAACACAAATAGGTTACTCAAACTTCACCCCTAAAATCAAACCTTAAGCTAACTAAATCACATTTGAGATGATATACACCATTAGAAAGCATATTATCAAACATATTTACTTAATATCTAGCAATTTCAATCACAAAACCCTTTTGCATATCACAAATATTTGGTTCAAACAATTGGGTTTTGAAGAAAAATTAAACTATTGCATGAAGTCTCTACCATATTATCACATTGTGAAGCTTGAAATAAAGAAACTAGAGTAACATACCAGATATTAATGTGAAGGACGAAAATCAAAGAGCTTCAAGGTGGTTTAAACTTCAACTCAAGAACATTTTTAAAAATGGGGTTTCAAATTTTTAAATGGAAAGAGTTTGGAACGGGGTAAAGGAAAGAAAGTGGGGGTTTAATTAGAGAATGAGGGAAAATTTAGAGTTTGATGTTGGAAGGAGCTAAAAAATGCGGAAATGGATGCGAGGGGAGTGTTTAAGGATGGTTGTGAAGGGTTTTGAGCTCTTTTAGCTGTTCAAGAGTCAAAATTAAAATCTCTTCACATTTACCTAACTTGCACATGATTGGTGACACACCAATCACAACTGGTGAGAATGATCGCAACGCAGATCTTGAGAATTCATGCGAGTGCTCTGTATTTCACAAGTGCTTGACTGACATTGTACAATGTTCGACCCGTGGTTCTCCATTCAAGCACTTGTTCTAAATATTCTTCCTATTTATCTTATGAGAGCCTGCGTTTGGCTGGCGGTTTACTGTAACACCTTGAAAATTGGAAGTTAGATTGGAAAGAAAATGTTCAGTTTTGGCATCGAAGTAGTGATCTACAAATCTTATCCATGGACTGTAGGAAATCCTATGTGCCATAGGAAGGACGTTGTAGGACCTTGTTTGAGTTTTGGAATTTTAAATTCTGAGTAAGTTGACGTACGTGTAGCCAAGATTATTCGTAGGGTATTTGACGGGTGATGAGTTGTACTTTTGCACTCATTTGAGGTCTATTTAGCTCAATAATTAGTGTCCTCAATGCATAGTTTTTTCCTATTTTGATGATATCTTGATGTTTTTGCAGCTATGAGGGTTGATGGACATGGCAAGGATGAATATTGAAGAATGGCCAAAAATGTAAAAAGAAGTGCAAACTATACAATGGTGATCGCCATACAAAAAGGGTGAATCACATAACAAGCATCGGATTGCCCAAATTGATAGTGTGCCAGGGTGTGTCTATTGGCTGATTGGCGAAGTCATAGAGGAACGGTGATGCACCGATTGAAAAAGGCGAACAGGGGGGACATCACCGTATTTGATTGCGTTTGATGATAAAATAAAATTTCAAAGGGTAATCTAAGGCACTAATCACTGATTTACCAAGTTAGAAAAGCACATTTGAGCGAGATCACCGAATGATGATCAAATACCAGAAGTCTGAAGTGAGAAAAAAGCGAGCTGAACCCTCATTGGCGACTTACCGATTGATATGAGCAAGCACGACTAATGTCACCTAGTGAGCAGCGCATATTTTTTAAGAATTTTATTTGATAAATAATAAATAGCTCAACGAGAGAGAAAAGAGGATTCGAAATTTAAGAGAGAATTCTGAATATTTTAGAGAGAAACACTTTTCATTGAGTGAAAAATAGTTTTATCCCTTTGGATTTTAACTTTATTTCTTGAATTTGTTAAATTGAGGTTAAATTCAAAGTGAGTTGGCTTGTAATTGCTTGATTTCATGTTACCCATGTCAACTTTCATGGAATGTATATTTTTCTTGGTTTTTGTGATGGGTGGCTAAATGTAACAATCCGGAAATCTAACGACCTAAGCTAGAGCCTAAATGATGACTAAGGACTTAATGAGAGTAGAAGTAATGTTTCAAGACATAAATTTAATGTAACTAAATTGGTAAGAAAGTGTAAGTGCTTAAATGTCAAGAAACGACCCTGACGTCCGGAAACTAGTGCATCGAACTAGTGAAGTGCTAAGTCTTGTGAATTCCCTTTAGAGTGTCGTAGGTGGACTAAAGTTTTTAAAAGGCTTTAAAAATGTAAAGATTCATGTTTAGGTTCCAAACGTCCGGGTACGACTCCCCAAGGATCACCCAATGGGTCCTTGAGGAGGACCCAAACTTAGAAGAAGAAGCTGTCCAAAATAGGTTGGACTCACGAGGGGAAAACCACGAGGCGTAGGTTGAATCACGCCCCATGGAAGGGAGTCGTGAGTCCACACTTAGAATCTTCCAAGTGGCCTCTAAAACGACCCCCTCAATCCCAAACGACGAGCATGCAGTACGGTCCGTAAATCGACTCATACTCCGTGGAAAGGGTCTCGTGAGTTGAGACTTAGTCTCCTCACCAAGACCATTGTCTGCACCCTCTCAGTACCAAACCACGAGTGGCCAACACGGACCATGGTTCACTCCACGCCCCGTGGGCAGGGACTGGTGGATGGCACTTGAGCTCACTACCTCTACACGGTCTAAGTGAGGTTAGTTTAGTAATTTACTAATTAATTGCTTAAGGGTTAAAAACGGTTATAAATAGTTATTTTAGGTACATTAGGGTATTATTAAGTATTAAAAGAAGTCTTCCACCTTATAACTCCAAATCATAAAATCAAAACCCACTTCTCTCTAAACTCTCTCTCTCTCTCTAAAGACACTAGAAGAAAAAGATTGCATTGGAGCTAAGGTTTCAAGGTTTCTTACCAAAATTTTCTTGTAGTTTCTCCATCGATTCTCAAGTAATCAACTAAGGTATGGTTGCTCTTCACTCTTGGGATTTTTTCCCCAAGAGGCCCTCCCAAAATTGGATTTCAAAGATTCCCAAATTCTAGGTTTTCTCTCAATTTTATGGGTCACTTTCCAAATGTATTTTCTTTGATTTGTAATGATTAATTATGGTTTTCCCTTATGGTTTGTGGATGAATTAATGTAGTGTTGTTGGTTTTTGAACAAATCCCCTCAAGACCCATGAATTTCCCTTCTTTCTCACTTTAAACCCTAGTATGACTTTAATGGTGAATGAAGGACGAGAATCTAATATGTAATTGTGGAATTCATTATGGTATTATGATGTTGCTCTATATGATGAATGATTATCATTGAATTATGATTGAATCTTGATGTGATCCTTGAAGGCCATGAAGGAATATTGTTGAATTGATGAATGCTTATATATTGAATTGTTGATCCACTTATGGTGGAGGTGCTACTTGTTTATAAATTCTAGTGATTGAGTTATGTTTCCTCTTTCCCTACAACCCCAAATTGTTGACAAGTATGTTATGATATGAATATGAGTGTTAAGCTATGATTATGGTAGTATTGGTATGTTGAATAGAAGGTAAATCTCATGAATACTATATAACTATGCTATGAATGAACATTGTTATATGTTGATGGTCCTATGATGAAAAGTTATTCTTATCTTAGAACTTGTGAGCTGTATGATGAATGATGGGTTGAATCCCTAATACATTCCTTATTGAATTAATGTGTAAGTAAAGGCCTAATACTACTTTAAAAGGGAAATTGTGCTTAGCACCGAGTGACCATGAATATGAGATGGAAGCTTTTACGTTTAGCAAGTCCGGCTTCCCATATGGGTTCCTTTTACGTTTAGCAAGTCTGGGTTCCCAATATATATATGTTGTCTCATGAGATGGAAACCTTTTACGTTTAGCAAGTCCAGATTTCTAGTAGCAATCTCCTTGTTCCTTAACTATGTTTGCCCACATAGGTATTAGTTAGTGGATCCACCAAGATGCTAGTATGTTAGTTCTACCTTGGCAAGTGGAACACTCTCTTTTCGGTGTGGGAGTAGAACACCAGATTCTATGAAGCTCACATGGTCTATGTTGGTTATTGCTAATATCCCTATGATTTAAGAAGATGATCTAATGCAGGATTATGATTTATGTAAATGACTTATGAAATCTAACTAGGACTACTTAAGGGATACTACTTAGTGTAGGTGAGGGTATGGGACTTTACCTATGCATTGCGCAAGTGGGTTCTTTGAGGAATTCTTGTGTGAGTCCTTTATATATAGTACAATATGAATTATGTTAAGGTTGGTTTCACCTAGTATGATGTTGATTATGTATGTGACTATACTTGTGTCTTCTTGATGGCTTTACTTAGTATATATGAGGGTATGGGACTTCATATGTACATTGCACAAGTGAACTTGAAAGGGGGTCATGGGTGGTGTCTTATGATGGTATGATGTAAATGGAACTCAAATATGTAAGGTACATGTTATGACTTCTTATTATGATCATGAATGATTCTTTATCTTGTAATATGGATTGGTTAAATGTTCCTTGACTATGCATTATGGCTTTTAACTTGAAGTAGCATGTTTTCAACTAAAGGTCCCTTTTGTGCATGATTTACATGTTTTTAATTGCATGGCTTCCATACTTAGTACAATTGATTGTGCTAACCCGTATTTCTTCCTTTTTCTACTAAGTGTAGGTTCCAGGAAGTGATTGCACTACTAAGAGATTCAAGCTTGGACTTAGATTTTCTCCAACACTTTTTGGTATGTCCTCAAGTTCCGAGGACACACATTATGACACTTATATTTCTTATATTGTAATGGATTATTAAACTTCTTATGTACTTGTCATTTTGAGACAATTCTATTGTAAAGGGCTATGGTCCCTATTTGAGATTCTTATGTGTACTTAGATGGTTTCATTGAGATTATGATGTCTAGACATTCTATTTTCTATTTTCTATTATGAGACACTTTGACATTGGTGTTGAAAAGTTTTTAAAATTTCCGCATTATTCCATGTCTATATCCAATGACGAATATGCTAATGGCTTGTATAAGACCCCTTCGGGGTCAAGTACGCCGTGTTACACCTAGGGAGTGCTCTCGGGGCGTGACACTAAAACCCCAATCTCTTGGGGTGTTATTATGGGGTTGGGTGTTGATTTTAGTTAGTAGGTTTGCTGAATTGATGTGTTTTATAGCTTTTAAGCATATATTCAAACTATTGCTAAGTGATTAATTCATGAATTAAGGTGGTCAATATGATTTTAGATTTAAGTCTTGCATGGGTGCTCAAAAGAGTCTAATATAAGTGGATAATAGGTTCTATGTTTTCAATTTAATCACTAAATTGTAAATTCAAGGTAGTAACTTGGTAGAATTGCATGTAGATGAGACCGAGAGGAGATTCTATAGAAAGATGCTATGAGATTGAAAGAAGATTAGCGTCATTTAAGTCGACTTAGCCTATCTTTGATTATATAGTTGAATTGAGCAATTTTACATTACCCCTAATAAAATCAATATTAAATCCCCACAACCCTAGAGTCAATTAATATTGTGAATCTTTGTTTGTAGTAATAGTGTGATAAAACTTGCATTGTCGAATTTGGTTGAATCATTCACCCAATTGCTATTTGACTACATTGAAATTAGTTGCACTTTAATTCACCAACTAGATTTTTAACCTCATACCATTCCTTATGGGATTCTACTCTGACTCTTAGTTGGGTATTTTTATTGACAACAACTCCTGTCCCATTTTCTTAATTTTAAGAAGGACATTTGAGCGTTATAAAAAATAGCGCCGCTGCCGGAGAATGGCAGTTAGAAATTAAATTTGAGAAGTAATTTTTTTGATAATTTACTCTGTAGTTGAACAATCTTACGCTTGGCTCTTTTGTTGTGCATCCTAGTAGGTGAATCAATGAATATGCATAGTAGTGATTAATCTAGGTACATGGGTGTGACAATGATGTTAGAAGAGAGGATGAGGTGGTATCTCATATCATGAATGAAGTCGGAGAATTTTTTTTTACCACCGGTGCACAAGGATACCACATGTGTTAGTTAAAATGTGAAATTGAACTGATATATTTGATGGGTCTTTGCTTAATTTGATGTGGGTAAAGTTTGAGTTATAACCTAGTGTTGATGCAATTGCATGATTTTTCCCAATGATAGACAGAGTGACGACTTTCTTATGGGCAAATAGTCAATTCGAGCAATACTTCACAATATTTGGGAAAGTCTGATTATCCATGCGTAGATAAGCTTATAGGTGGGATTTAGTGATGTTGGGAAACTAATTTTTGTTGCATATGTTGGGTTTAGCTATAAAAATCAGGCACTAGGCTGAACCGTTCTTGTTTAGCGGGATTGTCTTAGCTCACCTAGGAGGTTAGGCGAATCACCAAGCAAGCCCTAGTTCACCCCCTTGAGTGAATATGCGACCTTGGGTATCGTCCCATCTAGCGCACTTGTCTTAGTCCACCGAACCCACTTTCAAAATCGCCGAGTGAGAGAGGACATCACCCTTGAGGCTTGTTTCTTTGCATTTTACACTGTCAATTTCGACGGACTGGTCTTATCCCGCTGAAACCAATTGGTGAATCAACGAGTTGGAACTAACTCCGAACTTTGTGCCTAATTCCTCAGATGTTTGCTACTATCTTATTTGGTGAGCTCACCAAAGCTCGCTGATCTTGTTGTGCGATCCACCTTCTGGTTAGGCGAGCCTCAAGATTATTTTTTAACTAAGATTCTAAATGAGTTTGATTTCAAGTAACCTTCACCACTCCTATGTTTGAATGTGTGCTTTGCATATTATGGCATGAACAAGAGGGAAAAAGGTAGTCACATGATTCGGAAAGAGACTGCCCTCCTCCTCTTCTTCTAAAAAGGCATAAAGACATAGTTATTATCGAGCCATCTGAGGCTCCTCGGCAACGATAGCCCACCACTCTGATGAGTTAGGGATTTCAAATTATTTGGGCTTAATATTTAGAGTTTTAGTGTCCTTAATGCCTATTTTATGCTTTAAATTGATGTTAAAATGCTAATTTGCATCAATGAAGACAAAAAGGCAAGGCAAGCACATTACCGGGCAAAAAGGAGTGAAAAAGCTGAATTCGCAAGGTTGATGCTTGCCAAAGCCAGTTGGTGAATTGCCGAGTGGCTCTTCCCCTCACCAAAAGTTACAGCAGGCCAGCCCATGGAAGTTTCGGCGATGGAAGTTTTGATCGCCTAAAGTCACACAAGTAAAGTGTAAAAAAATCAAGCCAAGAAAGTGATGAAAGGAACACTCGGTGCATCACCGAATAGCGGACCTGGTCGACGAAACTTGACTTACTCCGCCAAGTGGCTCCGAAGTTGAAAAGTTGGAAGTGTATAAATGCGATTTTGAAAAGAGAGTTTTGAAGTTTTTTTAGAGTTCCCACATTGTCTAGTTTACGGTTTTTAATCCCTAACATTGTTTTTTGACATTTTGAGTAGAGATTTAGGGTTTATTTTATTTGGAATTCAATTTGTGCATTTTGAATACTTGTAGATTATTACTGACGAGTCTGAGATTTCGAATCATTTAGGGCTTAATATTAATTGTTTTAGTGCCCTCAATGCCTCTTTTATGCTCAAAATTGATGTTTAAGTGCTAATTTGCAGCTATGAAGGAAAAGAGCAAGACAAGGACATTATCGAGCTAAAAAGAGGGGAAAAGCTGAAGATAAGGAAAGTTGACGATAGCCAAGACCACTCGGTGACTCGCCGAGTGGTCCTTCAGCTCGCCTAAAGTTACAGTGTGCCTGCCCTTGGACAAAGATAATTTGAATGTGGAACGTATCCTTCAGCGACGTGCTGATTGGATCGGTGAAGGAGTTTCAGCCCACCTAAAGTTACAGGACGATTAGAGAAAATGCAAGCAAAAATGGCGATCAGTTAGGACAATTGGCGCATCGCCAATCAGGTTAGCAAGCCCGACCTCGATCGCCTAAAATCACAACACAGAAAGGGTAAAAACTCAAGCTAAAAAGTCGATGGACAGGAGAATTTGGCGCGTCGCTGACCTTGTTGGCGACGCTCGACTTATACCGCCGAATGACCCCGAAGGCAAAAATTTGAGAACGTATAAATTGATTTTTGAAAAGAGAAAACACGATCCACACACTTTTAGACACTGGGTTTTTATCGAAATACTGGTTTCATAGTTTTTAAGTAGAATTTGAAGTTGGGTTTTGATTTTAAGTTTATTTCATGCTTTGTGAAGACTCGAACTTCGTTACCCATCTTATAAAGAATATAGTTGTTAATATTTTCTTACTTTTTATAATGTGTGGCTAAAACCCCTATTCTTGGGGGTGTTATTATGTGATTAATTGTCTCAATTATCCTATGGGTGTTAGTAATTAATGATTTAATTGTTGATTTCGAAGTGGGTTCGATTGATAACTGAGTTTTAATTCATGAATTGTAGTTACAAATGCAGTTCTAATCTAGTATTCTTTGCTTGCTTGAGAAGGAGGTTTTATAATTAAGGTTATCAATTGATGATTATAGTGATCGGATTGTTGTGGATTCAACTTAAGTGAGATAGTCTAAATTTGATCCTACCAATCTAGCTCGAGAGAGTATATTAATTGAGGTTTTGGGTTGTTCATAATTGTTTTGCTTGTCGAGGTTCTAGAGAACTCGTTTGAATCGTGATAGTTGATCAAGAGATGGCTATTACATCTAAAGCCTAGCCTACCCACTAAGAATCAACAATTTTCAGTAATTAGTAATTACTCGTATAGTGAAATTGGCAATTAATCGATCACATCCCAAAGGATCCCCCTCTACTTGAGTACTCCCCTGTTTTTGTAGTTGTTAATTGACAGGCCTAATCCCCCATTTGACACTTGTTGTCAACCCCTGCAGTTTACTTTAATTGTTCCTATATATTCTATTTCTACAATCTATTAGAAAAAGTCTTTCACTTCGTAATTGAATTATTTACCGTATCACTCCCTGTGGGATCGGCCCCAACTCTTCGTTGGGTTAATACTAGATTGCGATCGCCAACACTTAGAATTGGATGAAGTGTAGTTGAGCATTATCAAATATGGTGCTGCTGTTGGGGAGTGGTGTTTAGAATTCTTTTAGCGAAGTTTAGTTGTGATCTAATCTTGTCTGTAGTTGAATCGACTAACTTTGTTTTGTGTTTGTTTTTTGCTGCTCTTGGAAAGGTGACGAGATGAGTGTGAACGGGAGTAACGCTAGCCAACTTGGGTACCAAGATGACATTGGTAACTTGAATGATGTCAATGAAGCCCAAATGGGTAGCATGGGTGCTATTCGTTTTCCTCCGGTTCTGGGAAATGAGGTATTCCATGTGACTAGCACGATGTTGCAGCTATTGCAAATGAAATCTTTATTCGAAGAGCTAGCTCATGAGGATCCCTATGAGTATATACAAAACTTCATGGACGTGTGTGGTCCATTTGTCTTCAAGAATATACACAATAGTCAGTCAGACGTTGGTTGTTTCCATACTCTCTAATAGGGGAGGAAACAAAGTGGTTGGCTGAGTTAACAAGAGAATCAATCACTTCTTGGGAGGAACTCACCGAGCTATTATATGTAAAGCTTTTCCCTCCCTTGGAGATGATGAAGCTGAGGAATCATATTTAGAAATTTCAGCGAGTAGATGGGGAACCGATTAATGAAACATGCTTGAGGTTTCAGAAGCTGCTGCTGAAGTGCCCAACTCATGGACTCCTGAGCAATGTGTTACTACAATACTTCTATCGAAGTCTCGACTCAATAAACAAAGGGTGGCTAACCAGTTTGTTTGAGGAGGAATCATGCAGCAACAATTTGCTATGGCATCCACTCTCCTCAACGAAATGACAAAGATCAATCTTAAGTGGTACACTAAGGAAGATCAAGTGTTTCCCTTGAGTTTTGGTCTAACAAAAGATCAAGTAGAAAAAAACCAAGAACGAGACGACAAGAAAGACAAGATGTGTTGTCCCTAATGGTGTTGCTAAATGAACAAGTGATGGGAGGTATTTCTGAAACAGTAAGGTGAAAAAAGTGTCAAGACTAGAGGAAGATTCTCACCCAGGCTCTTTGAAGTCGGGTGGGAATCAAGGTTGGAACACACTTATTGAAGATGAACGGAGAGGTTACAATCGAGATTGGGCTGACTGATAATGCTCAACTACACCTCATCCAATTCTAAGTGTAGGCGATTGCAATCTAGTAGAAACTAAACGAAGAGTTGGGGTCGATCCCACAGGGAGTGATACGGTAGAGAATTGAATTATGAAGTGAAGGACGTGTTTTAATTAGTTGTAGGAATAGAATTTATCGAAACAATTAAAGTAAATTGTAGGGGTTGACAACAAGTGTCAAATGGGGGGATTAGGTTTGTCAATTAACAACTACTTAAAAATGGGAGTAATCAAGTAGAAAGGGGTCCTTGGGGATGTGATCCATTAATTACCAATTTCGCTTTACGGGTAATTACTAATTAATGAAAGTCACTGAATCTTAGAGGGTAGGCTAGACTTTAGATACAATAGCCATCTCTCGATCAACTATCATGAATCAAGCATGTTTTTTTAAATCTCGACAAACATAAAAATTATAAGCAACCCAAAACCTCAATTTACCTACTTTCTCGAGCTAGATAGGTAGCATCGAATTAAGATACACTTTCTCAAGTTGAATCCACAACAACCCAATCACTACAATCCTCAAATGATAACCTTAATTCTCAAACCTCTTTCTCAAGCAAAAATAGAATACTAGACTCGAGATGTAAGACATTGGAATCTAGTAGTCTAAGCAAGGGACCAAGTGAGAAGTCACAAACCATAATTTAAGCCATGGCACCCTACACGAAGGCCCACAAGGACCGTGAAGGGAACCACGACCCGTGGTGGTGCCCGTGGACCTTAACAATATCTAGCCAATGGAGGTTCACCTCCCACGAGCATCAGACGCCCCGTGAAGGACATGACGGCTCGTGAAGGCCTTGACGGGCCATGGAGAGCGTCATGAGGGAAAAGTGAGTTTAAGGGTGGTTTTCCAAGCCACTGTTCTAGGACAATGGCCAGCACCACGACTTGTGGAGCCTGTCGTTAAGCTGGTTTAGTCCACTAAAAGTTAGGGGCTTTTGGATCTTTTCTAGTATTAATTTGTAACGACCCTAAAAATGAACTTGTGAAACTAGAGCCTAACGTGTATGCGTTTGAGTTTGGTGTGAGGTTTGATGGTGTTTAATGTTGTCCCGAGTCATGGTTGAAGGGTTTAGGGGTCAAACCTCAAGGTACAACTCCCCATCGACAACCCCAGGGTTCCTTGAGGAGGACGCTTAGTCTAACCCCCAAGACCCCTTGAAACTTGAAAGTTGGCCAAAAAGGGGTGACCTACGGAAGGGGTCCACACCCCGTAGGTCCATCCACGCCCCGTGGATGGCCTCCGCAGGTCATGCCCCCCAAAACCTTTACACAGACCCTATCCATAGAGGGACAGCATGGAGGCGTCAACCCATCCACGGTTCGTGGATAGGGATCCGTCAACCACACCTGCAATCTGTCAAGGTGACATGACCAAGCTAGGGGTGAATTTACCCAAGTCACAATTAGTGTGTGGTTTAAGTGTTTTAACATATTTTAAGAGTATTAAAACATTAAAATTCTATTTTTAATCTCATTACTTCAAAACCCCACATCAAAACCCTTCCCTCCTAAAAAGTTCTCACTAGAAACTCCATTAGAGATCAAAGTCAAGTTCAAGCTAGGGTTGGGTATTTCAAGGTGGTTCATCTTCAATTTTCTTGGGGAATCAATAGCAAGGTATGGTGATCCTTCATCTAGGGTTAGCTTTCACCATGGAATCAATTTGAAAAAAGTTTTGAAGGTTTTCAAGTTTCTCAAAACCCTAGATTTCACTCAATTTCATGGGTTCTTGCAACAAACGTTTTCAAATGATAAATTATGATTATATTGATGTTTAATTGAGGATTTAAGATGAAAATACTATATGAACCCATGATTTCTCTCAATTCGTAAATTTCACCTTATAAAGTGGGTTTGATGATTATGAATGAATGTTGATGGATTTATGTCTATATTGCTTTAGATTATTGAATTGTATCATCATCTATGCCTAAGTATGGTGAATTGAGGATTTGTGATCATAACCTTGAAAGGCCAAGTTTGACTTAATTTCATGTTAAAGTATAATTGTGCTTGAATTGTTGATCCACTTGATAGGTGGAGTTGTTTACTTACTACGTCATTGTGCTCATGGACTTGAAGGCATAGTTTGAGGAATTGAAGTATTATCATGATATTGTATAATGTGAAGGAATTCCATGTGATTTCAATGATATAATGATGATCATGTTTAGAAGCTAATTGTGTTAGGATGGAATATTATCTCGCTATTAACCCTCATGAATATTGATGATGGAATGTGAAGGGTTCTATAATGTAATGTTGTATATGTTGAATTGGTAGGCTTAGGTGCCCCTTTATTGACAAATGAAAGTTATTGTTGAATGTGATATCTTGAATTGGTAGTCTAAGGCATCCTTATCTTGTATTTATGAATGTGATCATGAATGAAATATCTTTAATTGGTAGGCTTAGGCATCCTCCTCTTGAATAATAAATGTATCTTGACTTAATGTCTTAATGATCATGAATCGGTAGGCCTAATATTGGTAGCCCTTTCATAAATGACTAATGAATGTGTAGATGACTTAGATTTGGTAGACCTAAGGTTGGTACCCTTTCATAAATGAATGAATGAATGTCTTGAGTTGGTAGGCCTAATGTTGGTAGCCTTCTATAAATGAGTAATGATGTATTTAAGACTATGTCTTGAACTGGTAGACCTAATGTTGGTGGCCCTTCATGATGAGTCTAGAACCCAATGTGAATGTATAACCTTGAAGGGGTAGACCTAATGGTGGTGGCCTTCTTCTTGTGTGAATTGATGAACTTAGAGACGGTAGACTTAATGGTGGTGGCTCTCTCTAGGGAAGTCAAGAGCTAGCCTCAAAGTAACTTGAAACGGTTGGCCTATTGGTGGTGGCCCTTTCTTGGGAAAGTACTTTGGGTCGGTAAGCCTAATGTTGGTGGCCCTCTCAAGTACAGAGATGTAATGAAATGAAACTACTCTATGGGAATGTAGGCTAAGCACCGATAGGATATGGTTAGATGAAGGTTTTCCCTATGTTAGGCCGGATCTTAATGAACGTCTATCATATCCCATAACTATGTGCCCACATAGGTCCTAGCTAATGGATCAACCTAAGCTAGATGAACCGGTCTTTCTGCGGCAAGGAGGCCACATCTTTTTGGTGTGGGGGCAGAACACCGAATTCCATGAGTAGCTTGCCTGGTCTATATCCGTTGAACGCTTATTCCCATCATGTGAGATCTGTATTATGGTTTCTTGAGGAGTTCTACAAAGTGTGGGTAGTAGTATGGGATGCTATCTATGCATTGCACGAGTAGGCTTTGGGAGGATCATAGTGAGTTCTCTAAGTCTTAATGGTTATTGTTTGAATGTCCTCCTAGGAAGAAGTTAAGGAGAATATTGATCTAATGTCTATTGAATGAAAGTCCTTTAAATGATGTAATTGAGTAATGTTGACTCTTATATGCTTAAATGTAAAGATGCATGCTATACTTGGATTGTATTATGAGTTACTTCCTTATCATGACTTATTGTATATGAATTTGCCATGTCTAGGGTGACTTCAAAGGAGTACTTAGTGTGAGTAATAGTATGGGATGCTACTTGCACAATGCACAAGTATGACTTAGAGTTGTCTTAGATGTTGGTCTTAATGTGATGTTGTGACTCATGTATTGTTTATGTCTCTTATATGCTTTATTGTGTAAAGGTGGAAAGGATGAATGGTAAGTTCACTTTTGGTGACCTTAAGGTGGTGCCTTAGTGTGGGTGGTGGTATGGGACACTATCCATACATTGCACAAGGTATAGCTTGAGGATTACTTGAGGTGAGGGCTTATGGTAAAGGAAAAGGTTTCTATGTTGATCTTGTTCAAATGTGAAAATATGACTTGTATGTTGGTAGTGACTTATATTATGCCTCTTTTATCAATGTCATGAAGTTTTACCAAAATGACATACAAGCATAATTCTCAAACAAAAAGTCCCTTTTTAAGCATGTTTTTGCATGGTCATCATACTTAGTACATCTAATGTGCTAACCCCATTCTTCCCCTTTTCATACTAATGTGCAAGGCTTGGAGATATTGGTGTTCTATGCTTGATGGATAGGTTTCTAAGGTGCTTGAAGATGAAGACTTGGTGAGTCTTCATAGTTTCGAGGACAATACCCACTTTGTTCCTTTATGTCTTTTATTTTATGTTAAAGCTTTTGTATGGGCTAAGTCCCAATGTTGTATTCAAAGTATTAGATGGTTTGAGACATAGTGTATAAAGTCTAGAAAGTCTTCCACTTGCTTTTTAATGAAAGTCTTTTCGATTGTAAAGGAAAGTTTTTAATTCTCTTCTATTTTCCTATGTTGTTATGTTCAAGAATGCTATGAGACTTGTATTAGACCCCTTCGGGGTCGAGTACGTCGTGTTATGACTAGGGGGTGCACTCGGGTCGTGACAAACATGGTATCAGAGCACAAGATTTGGAATGGTCTTAGGTTGTCTCAAACCACATCTAGTAGAGTCTTGTTCATAATGTAAAGCGCACCACATTATGAATATGAGGCTATTGGGTGTTAAAAAAGTTTCACTTTTTCATTCTTCAAGTCGTGCCATAGAGTTCAACTCTATAATGTCTTTCCCTTATTCCTTATGTGATGGTCTTTAGGGTATGACCACTTGAAAGAAATATGCTAGAAGGGTTAAGTGAGAGAAAAAGTTGGTTGTGATGCCAACAATGGCTATGTGACTTGATGGATGTGGGATGGAAGATTATGATGTTGACTTTAGTATGAATGGGTTGAATTATGGCTATGTGTGATGTCGGTAGAAGGTTATGAGGAGCTTTGAGATATGTTAAAAGAGTTGATGAAATGTGGTGTTTTAGAAATGCCTAGGTGTGATGAGTATGAAGGTTTAGTGAGGCTTTGCTCCGACCTTAGAGTTGAAAGTAGTGAAGTTTAGAAGAGTTGGTATAGGCTTACTCCCAAGTGGGGGGATAATGTGCCTAGAAGGTAAGGTCTTTGAGTGTCCTTGATGTTCATTGGTTAGGCTTGATTGATGTTCTCACCTGATGAGGTGTAGAGAGTTGAGGAGTTTATTCCCGGTGTGGTAGACTCATATGAGACCTTGAGTAGTGGTAAGGTTGATTGTGAGCAAGAGTTGCTTAATGAGGACCTTCCTAGTTTAAAGGCACCGATACGTTGATGTTGACCTTAGTTAGGTTTACTCCTAAGTGGGGGATAATATGTTGAGTAGTAAGGTTGTTGAGAGTTCCGATATCCTTACCTCTTCCTTTATGTGCCTATTCAAGCCTAAGACAAAGAGTTCCTTTTTGGCTTGTTTATTGTTTTGGGAGTCATGTGTGATATTGTGTTTCCATGTTCTCCTTATATTATGCATGTTCTATTTGGATTCTTGTTTAGTTGAGAAAATGAGTTTTCATGATTTATTGTTCCTCATGTTGATGTGCATTTAGTTTGAGTTGTCTATATGCTTCATGAGGTAAAATGTTGAACATGCCTAAATGTGTTGTTATGAAGAAATTGCATAATGTGCTTTTATGAGAAAATTGCATAATGTGCTTTTATGACAAAATTGCATAATGTGCTTAATGATGTTGTGATAAGCATGATGTGACTTGGAGAAGAAAGTTCCTCCAATGAAATGAGAGATGTAATGTTTTGGTGCATAATGAGTTTGTAGATGTAGTTCCTACCTTCTTGTTGTGTTTTGAGCTTACTAATGTGGAGTGGATGTTTCCTCCTATGCTTATGCATTTATATTGATGTTGCATGCATGATTGTGGGCTGCTAGTGTTGAGTCGTTACCCCTTAATGTGTTTAAAGTGTCATTCGAGGACAAATGTTGCTAAGTGGGGGATAATGTAATGACCCTAAAAACGAACTAGTGAAACTAGAGTCTAACGTGTATGCGTTTGAGTTTAGTGTGAGGTTTGATGGTGTTTAATGTTGTCCCGAGTCATGGTTGAGGGGTTTAAGGGTCAAACGTCAAGGTACGACTCCCCATGGACCACCCTAGGGGTCTTTGAGGAGGACCCTTAGTCTAACCCCCATGACCTCTTGAAACTTGAAACTTGGCCAAAAAGGGTGACCTACGGAAGGGGTGCACACCCCGTAGGTCCATCCACGCCCCGTGGATGGCCTCCGTAGGTCATGGCCCCCAAAACCTTACCACAACCCCTATCCATGGAGGGACAACATGGAGACGTCAACCCATCCACGGTGCGTGGACGGGGATCCGTCAACCACACCTGCAATCTATCAAGGTGACACATGGCCAAGCTAAGGGTGAATTGGTAAATTCTCCCCAAGTCCCAATTGGTGTGTGGATGGTTATTTTAAGTGTTCTAAAATATTTAAGAGTATTAAAACATTAAAATGCTATTTTTAATCTCATTACTTCAAAACCCCAAATCAAAACCCTTCCCTCCCAAAAAGTTCTCTCTAGAAACTCCATTGGAGATCAAGGTCAAGTTCAAGCTAGGGTTGGAGATTTCAAGGTGGTTCTTCTTCAATTCTCATGGGGAATCAATAGCAAGGTATGATGATCCTTCATCTAGGGTTAGCTTTCACCCTAGAGTCAATTTCAAAGAAGTTTTGAAGTTTTTCAAGTTTCTCAAAACCCTAGATTTCACTCAATTTCATTGGTTTTTGCATCAAAGTTTTCAAATGATAAATTATGATTATATTGATGTTTAATTGAGGATTTAAGATGAAAATACTCTATGAACCCATGATTTCTCTCAATTCCTAAATTTCACCTTATAAAGTGGGTTTGATGATTATGAATGAATGTTGATGGATTTATGTCAAGATTTCTTTAGATTACTAAATTGTATCATCATATAGGCCTAATTATGGTGAATTATTGGTGAATTGAGGATTTGTGATCATAGCCTTGAAAGGGCAAGTTTGACCTAATTTCATGTTAAAGTAGAATTGTGCTTGAATTGTTTATCCACTTGAAAGGTGGAGGTGTTTACTTACAATTTACATTGTGCTCATGGCCTTGAAGTAATAGTTTGAGGAATTTAAGTATTATCATGATATTGTATAATGTGAAGGAATTCCATGTGATTTCAATGATAGAATGATGATCATGTTTAGAAGCTAATTGTGTTAGGATGGATTGTTATCTCTCTATTAACCCTCATGAATGTTGATGATGGAATGTGAAGGATTCTATAATGTAATGTTGTATATCTTGAATTGATAGGTTTAGGTGCCCTCTTCCTGACAAATGAAAGTTATTGTTGAGTGTGATCTCTTGAATTGGTAGGCTAAGGCATCTTTTTCTTGTATTGATGAATGTGATCATGAATGAAGTATCTTGACTTGGTAGGCTTAGGCATCCTCATCTTGAATAATGAATGTATCTTGACTTAATATCTTAATGATCATGAATCGGTAGGCCTAATATTGGTAGACTTTCATAAATGAATGAATGAATGAATGTCTTGAGTTGATAGACCTAATGTTGGTAGCCTTCTATAAATGACTAATGAGGTATTTTAGACTATGTCTTGAACCGGTAGACCTAATGTTGGTCGCCTTTCATGATGAGTCTAGAACCCAATGTGAATGTATAACCTTGAAGCAGTAGACCTAATGGTGGTGGCTTCATTCTTGTGTGAAATGATGAACTTAGAGACGGTAGACCTAATGGTGGTGGCTCTCTCTAAGGAAGTCAAGAGCTATCCTCAAAGTACCTTGAAACGGTAGACCTATTGGTGGTGGCCCTTTCATGGGAAAGTACTTTGGGTCGGTAGGCCTAATGTTGGTGGCCCTCTCAAGTACAACAATGTAATGAAATGAAACTACTCTATGGGAATGTAGGCTAAGCACCGAGAGGAAATGGTTAGATGGAGGTTCTCCCTACGTTAGGCCGGATCTCAATGAACATCTATCATATCCCATAACTATGTGCATACATAGGTCTTAGCTAATGGATCCACCTAAGCTAGATGAACCAGTCTTCCTTCGGCAAGGAGACCACCTCTTTTCGGTGTGGGGGCAGAACACCGAATTCCATGACTAGCTTGCATGGTCTATGTCGGTTAAATGCTTATTCCAGTCATTGACTTATCGAAGAGGTCAACGAGCCCGACTTGGACCGCCGTTGGACTAAACAAATTTTAAAATTCGAGTTTATAAAACTCGGCGAGCCCAGGAGCAGATTGGCGAATCGCCGTCCAGGTCGGCGATCATGTTTTGTCCGCTGTTTGGCCCCCCCCAGTTTAACTGGAGGTCCTATAAATCTCAGTGACGTAAGTACCCATTAGGCATGTCGCCGAGTGGATTAGTGATCAAGACTAATGTCGTCGAATGGGCGAGAGCATGGCAATTTTTAAAGGCCAAAGGTTTAAACTTTCAAACTCTTTCAAATTCCCTCACTTTTGAACTTTCTAAACTCACACCCGTACTTTGTTTTCCTAGTATTCTTGTGTTTTTATTCCATTTTAGTAGCCAATATTGTGTTTGGAGTCAGATGTCTTTGTCGCCTAGCTTTACAAATTTTGTATTCAGCATTAAAGGTTGGTTTTTTGAACCCCGAAATTGTAATTAGTAATTTTTACTCATTTTCAATTGTTCATATCTTAGTGATGGGTTCTAGGCCTCTTTGATCGTAACTGAGTGCTTGAATGCCTGTTTTAATTTGAATATCGTGCCTAGAATGCCTCTATTGTTTATTTCTCGAATATTTTGTGCCTTAAAATTGTTCGAAATTGTTGGGTTGAGCTTATATGGTGTTGGATCTAGTCGGGTAAAGTCTGAGTAACCCGCGTTTATGTGAAATGACATATTTTACCCAATGAGGGAGTGTTTCATGTCATTGGTAATGGCGCAAGTCGTCAAATGGCCAAATTTGGCTAAAACCGAGAGAAGTCTGAGTATCCCTGGAGCATGGGTAGTATGGGTCTTAGTTTAATTGAAATAGTGCATGGTTTGATTTTGTTTTTGGGGGATGCGGGGTTGAATTTTGGAAGTTGGGTTGAAAGTAGGCACGTTGGGTCATTTGTCGAGCTGAGTCGATCTTGCCGAACCATCAGCGGTTCACTGAATCACCCTAGATTCCCTTTAATTTCATGATAAATTAGAAGTTGGGTTCTTTAACTTTCTACGAGAAGCCTGAGTTCGCCGAGTGCACTCGGTGAATCACCGAAAGTCCTTCTTGATTCCCCTTTCTGCTCCCTTAACCCCTAAAATGCACAATAACTTTCAGCGGGTTAGTCCTTACTCGCCGAATGTTGTCGGTGATTCGCCAAAAGGCACTTCCCATCGCCAACACACTAAATTTTCAGGCAAAATTTGAGCAAATCCTTTCGGCAAGTCCGATCTGGCTCGCCAAAGAGATTCGGCGACTCATCGACCGGTTCTGTGAGTTTGTCTCCAACTATTTTTCTGCAACTTTGTTTGACTTATTTCTAACTTCTTTTCTGATGTTTTTATAGACTTGGCTAGAACCAATATTGACATGTAGCCTCGTAAAAGAACACGGGGCGTGGTGATAAATGAAGGAGTAGCCAATCCTCCTAAAAGGGAAGGAAAAAGCCTCCAATGGGAGGAAAAGGCAAAGGCAAGAGACCCGTATCTGAGACTTCAGAGCATAACTCAGGCAGTGAGGGAAAGTCCTTTCACTCCCAAGCTATATTATCTGAGCCGGAGGTTGACCAGCCATTATAGTCTAGGCGAGCGGAGATTCGTGCTAGGTCTCGCCTTGACTCCTCTAGAGCTGCAGCAACCACCCCAGTAGCAGCTACAGTGCTAGCTTTGGCACCTCCTATAGATCCACTGCCTCCTCCTCACCGACTACTTAATAGATTGAAAGCAGATGGGTTGCAGACTATTTTAGAGGAGAAGTTGTTGTCCACATATCGCTTTGAGGGCAGATACTCCGTAGTGAGGGACACCCTCCATTTCCACCGGATCGAGTAGTTCACCAGTCCCCGAGAGCCCTACATTCCCACATGGGTCTGGGTATTCTATATATGCTTTATTGTGTAAAGGTGGAAAAGATTAATGGTAAGTGCACTTTTGGTGACCTTAAGGTGGTGCCTTAGTGTGGGTGGTGGTATGGGACGCTATCCATACATTACACAAGGTATAGGCTTATGGTAAAGGTAAAGGTTTATATGTTGATCTTGTTCAAATATGAAAATGTGACGTGTATGTTGGTAGTGGCTTATATTATGCCTTTTTTTTTATCAATGTTCATGAAGTTTTACCAAAATGGCATACAAGCATGATTCTCAAACAAAAAGTCCCTTTTTAAGCATGTTTTTGCATGGTCATCATACTTAGTACATCTAATGTGCTAACCCCATTCTTCCCCATTTCTTACTAAAGTGTAGGGCTTGTAGATATTGGTATTCTATGCTTGATGGATAAGTTTCTATGGTGCTTGAAGATGAAGACTTGGTGAGTCCTCATAGTTTCGAGGACAATATCCACTTTGTTCCTTTATGTCTTTTAGTTTATGTTAAAGCTTTTGTATGGGCTAAGTCCCAATGTTGTATTCAAAGTATTAGATGGTTTGAGACATAGTGTATAAAGTCTAGAAAGTCTTCTGCTTGCTTTTTAATGAAAGTCTTTTCGATTGTAAAGGAAAGTTTTTAATTCTCTTCTATTTTCCTATGTTCTTATGTTCAAGAATGCTATGAGGCTTGTCTTAGACCCCTTCGGGGTCGAGTACGCCGTGTTACGACTATGCAGTACTCTCGGGCCGTGACATAATTAATCAAAGCTATGTCATTTTAACCAAGCCTAGGACCCATATATAAGTTATTTTAACCCCAAAACTCACCCATTCAAGTCATTTTCTCAAAACCTAAAAGAAAAGCCAAAGTTGTTCCTCTCAAAATATTTCTCTCTCTAGAACTTGAAGAAGAAGAAAGAGTTGAAGATAGGATCAAGGTAAAGTCTCCATTCCTCAAGCAATTGTGAGTTTTAATAGTAAGGTATGATGGCTTTTCATCCTTGGAATCCATGCATCCATGAGGCCCCCAAGATTCTCCAATTGGAAAGTAGAAATTCTTGAATTCCAGTTAGGGTTTTCTTCTAAAGTTGTAGGTCTTGATGAATGTTGATCCAATTGATTGGGTTATGATTGTTTATGCATGAATTTATAGGATTACATGTTTTTAGGATGAATTTAAATGTATCAATTCTGAATGAATGTTTCTACGGTGAAATTAATGTAAATGTGTTTTGATCCATGAAAGGAGAATTTGTGAATTTAGATGTATTCGTATACGATAAATAAGGTACATTATGAATTTCCTTGAGATTGAAGCATATATGATGATTATGATAAATGTTTCTTTGAGAGTGAAACTTATGTCATGAATTGAAGATATTGATATAATTGTTGTGGAAGGGATTTACCCACATGATTTTCTTATGTTAGGTGTGAAAGGATTTCTCACATTGAATGATTCTAGGTTGAAATGATTGCTCACCTAAAATGATCTAAGCTAAAAGACTAAGAAATTGATGAGGCTAGAGGCGATTAACCCTGACTCTCTAATGAGAAGGATATGAGGCGATTACCCATTTTTCTTATATTTGAATAAGAGGCTATTACCCATATTCCTTAGAATTAAATAAAAGGCGACTGCTGTTATTCCTTTATGTTGAACAAGAGGCGACCCCCTGTCACGACCCGGGAGTACCCTTAGATGTAACATAGAGTATCAAATCCTGAAGGACTCCATACAAGCCACTTAGTTCTCGTAACATAAGAAATAGAAAAATAAGAGTAAAACAATAGTCCAAGTCTAAAACATTTTATAAACGAAAAGCGGAAGTCTAAACTCATGTTTCATCATAGCCATCTAATGCAATAGAATTAAATTGGGCCTAGCCCATACATCATGTTCAAAAAGGGAAAGACATGAAAAAAACTAAACATAGGTAATCATTCTTCGAACCACAAGGACTCACAAAGCTCGGGAAACAATTAAATCCAAGCTCTAGCAACAAAACTGGGAACCCTATCTATTAGACCCTACATTTGGGAAAAATGAAGGCAAGAGTATATGTTAGTACAAAACAACGTACCAAGTATGATAGCCATGCATAAAACAACTAAATCATGCTAAAAAGGGGCATTTCATTTCATGAAATGCAATTGACCAAGCTAAATCATCATATGAAGGAGTTATAATAACGTAAATCATAAATTACGGTAAATGCAAGCTAACTTATTCTTTAAAACCTTTAAAATCATGTGAGATACTCCTTGAGTAACCATAGTTCATTAATTACTTGTAGGGAAATAGCCTTAACTGACATTGAGACAATGTGAGCTATAACATAATCCCTCGGTGTCTCCCACATGTAAAATGGTTGTTCTACATTCTTAAGGTAGAACCACGAACTTCTAGCTTAAGTGGGTTCATGAGTTTGAGATTTAGACTCATCTTGGGCTTTAGTTGTATAAATTTAGCATCCTCAAATGCTTATTTTGTGCCAATAACTGATGATAAATCCTTGATTTTCAATATTATTGATTGAGGAGAAAAGCAAGGACACTAAATTGTAAAAAGGAACAAAGCGAGCTGAAAGAATGAAGAAAAGAAATCTTGGTGATCGCCAAGTCCGTTTGGCAAGTCACCGAGTGGCCATTCAACCTCCTAAAGTTCCAGTGTGCCAAGCCCTGAAGGAAAGAACCAAGCTGGCGAGAGAAAGAAGCAGTCAGCAGATCACCGAGTGGTTCCGCAATGCAGTGTGTGTTCGCCTAAAGTTACAGACCTTGAGGATGCTGAAGGCCAAGATAGAAAGGTGACGGAATTGACCAAAGGGTGGATCGCCGAGTGAATCGGCGAGCCCGACTTACTTTGTCGAGTGACTCTTCGCATTACATTTTTGGTGACTATAAATACATTTTTGAACATTTAGTTTAGGATCAATCAATCATTAGTTTTTATCAAAATATCATATTTTCTTAGTTGGGAACATTGAGTCAAGTTTTCTCTAGTTTTCCTTTAGCTTTGAAGAATTGAAGTTTTTCACTTTTGAGAAATTAGAAGTGGGTCTTTTAGATTCTTCAATTTGGACCTTTGTAAAGACGAAATCAATCTTACCTAGTTGATGGAAACCCAATTTGGTAATAATTTTTATCTTTTTATGATGTATAGCTAAAACCCCAATTCTTGGGGTGTGATTATGGGCTGATTTAGCTTATGGGTATTGCTGATTGTTAGTGTAAATGTTGTTTAGAAGTGAGTTCAATTAATAATTGTGGTTTAATTTAAGAATTATAGTTGCAACTGCAGTTCTACCCTTGTGTTTTTTGCTTGCTCGAGAGAGAAGTTTTAAAACTAAGATTATTGGTCGATGGTCTGTTGGTATTGGGTTGTCGTGGGTTCATCTCGAGAGAGTGAATCCTAAACCCTTTTCCACACATTCAGCTCGAGAGAGTGAATGGACTAAAGTGTAGGTTGTTCTTATTTTGTATGCTTATCGATGTTCAAGAGAAATTGACTTGCTTCGGGATAAACTGTTCGAGAGAAAGTTTACCTCCTCTATAGTCTAGCTTAATCACTAATGTTTATCTATTTCCTAATAGTTGCAATTACCTATTTGTCTACATTATCCTATAATCGAATCACATCCCAAGAATCCATCTCATTATTGTTATTTCGTATTATTTGCTGTTGTTGTAGTGGATAATTAAAACCAAAACCCCCTTATTTAACATTAGTGTCACCCCTAATTTGAATTATGTTTTTATTTGAAAACTTCTATTCCTATGACTGATTTGACCATGTTCACACTTTACTATTGAATCTTAAACACGTACCGCTCCATGTGGGATTTGACCCCAACACATTTAGTTGGGTTTTATACTGACTAGCGATCGTTGACACTTAGAATTGGATGAAGTGTCTTTGAAACATTAATTAAAATGGTGTTGCTGCCGGGGAGTGGTGTTGGTTAAGATTATTTGGTTAAGTTGAATATTGTCTTGTTAGTTATAGTGGAATCTACTTTCTTTTAGTTTTGGTTTGTTTGTTGCTGTTTTAAACATAGGAAATGAGTGTCAACGGAAGCAATGGTAGTCAAGTGGGCCACTAAGATGACATCGGCAACCTCAACGATGTCAATGAGCCAAATGTTAGTGTCCCTCATATTATGGGTGGAATTGGTTCCATTCGCTTGCCTCCAGGTGAAGGGAACGTTGTGTTCCACATTACAAGCACCATGTTGCAGCTCTTGCAATTGAAAGGGTTGTTTGTTGGGTTGACTTATGAGGATCCCCATGAGCATATAAGAAACTTTGTTGATGTTTGCGGGCCATTCTCCTTCAAGAACATATCCCAAGAGTCAGTCCGGTTGAGGTTGTTCCCATTTTCTTTAATGGGAGAAGACTGTAAGTGGTTGGCTGAATTACCAAGAGAATCAATCACTTCATGGAAAGAGCTTGTCACCGCAATTCAAGTGCAATTTTTCCCTCCTTCGAAGATGATGACATTTCGGGATAGCATCCAAAGCTTCAAGCGTTTGGAGGGTGAGCCAATTCATGAGACTTGGCTACTATTAAAAAAGTTAGTGTTCTAATACCCAACTCATGGTTTGCCCGACAACGTGCTGCTGCAATATTTTTACCGAACCCTTGATTCGGTAAACAAGGGTGTAGCTCACCAACTTTCCCCGAGATGTTTGATGCAACAACCTTAAATTATAGCAGCCCAACTTTGGGATGTTATGACCAAAATTAATCGGGCTTGGCACACCCGTGAAGATCAGGTCTCCCCTCTCACTTTTAAATTAACTAAGGAGCAGCTTGAGGAAGACCAAGAGAGGGACCAAAACATGGGAAAGATCATGACCCAACTTGACAAATTGTCCAAAAATGTCATGGGAGCTGGTGCTAGAAGTGTCAATGATGTGGGTGTTGGGTGTGTAAATCTCGATGAGGCCAAGTTTGAAGCATTGAACAACGAAGAGGTGAACTACCTAGCCAACCAAGGAGGTGGTTATCATACAACCTACCCGAGGCAGGGTGGTAAGCAAGGTTGGAACAGGGATGAAGGCTCGAAGGATCATGATAGAGAGTGGAGGAATCATAACCCCACTTGGAAAGAAAGAGATAGGGAGAAGGATAGGTATGTTCCTCCCCACAAGCACCGAAAGCCCAAAGATTCTGAGGGTGGTCTGTCTAAGGATATTCTCTCTCATATTCTCAACAAGGTTGACGGGTCAGATAAAATCTTGAAAGAGATGAAGGAGGATGTATCGACCCTTAGCCAGAAGGTTACATCTGATTTTGTCTCTATCAAACAGTTAGATACCCAGATGGGTCAGATTTCGTCTTATTTAAACCCGAGACAACAAGGGGGGTTGCCTAGTGACACTATGGACAACCTCAAGAATGAAGTTTGAGTGAGGACTTGCGTCGTGCCACGACGTTAACTAAGGCACTGCTTGGGAAGCAACCTAAGTTTTATTTTCTTTCTTTATGTTTTTGAAATAATAGTGTGTTGATTGTGCAGGCTAAAAGGTGGAATGTGTTTGAAAACTGGTGATTGGCGAGCAAAATGTCCAGTCGGCAACTCACAGAAGAGGTTGGCGAGCCCGACTTGGACCGTCGTTGGACTCAAGATATTCTATGGTTGGAGTCAGTAAAACTCGGCAAGCCCAGGAGCATATGGGCGTGTCGCCGAACAGGTTGGCGATCGTGACTTTGTCCACTGTTTAGAACCCCACATTAACGGGAGGTCCTGTAAAACTCGGTGAGGTAACTGACCACACGGCATGTCACCGTTCAGCGAACACAATTAATGTCGTCGAAAGGGCGAGAACTGGACAGTTTTTAAAGGTCAAAGGTTTAAAATTTTAGACTCTTTCACATTTCCTCACTTTTTAACTTCCCAAAATCACACCCACAATATATTTTTCTATATTTTCATGTTTTTATGACTTCCTAGTCGTTGATTGAGTGTTCGGAGTTGGAAATCTTTGCCGCCTAGCATTTCAAATCTCGTATTTAGTATTAAAGGTTGGTTTTCCGAACCCCAAACTCGTATTTAGCTGTTTTACTTATTTGCAATTGTTTTGCTCTTAATGATGTGGGATAGGCCTCTCTGAATCCATGTTTGTGTGCTTGTTTACCGAATTTAATTTGAATATCTTGCCTAAAATGATTAAATGTTGATGTCTCGAGTTTTGTGCCTTAAAATTTATCATAATTTTTTGGGTTGTACTAAATTGTTGTTTTGGTCTAGTTGGGTGAAGTCCGAGTAACCCATAATTGTGCTAATTTGCCTAATGATGGAGCGTTTGACGTCATTCTTAAGGGTTTAAGTCATCAAATGACCAATTTTGGCTAAACCAGGGAAAGTCAAAGTACCCCGATGACATGGGTGTTATGGGTCTGAGTCTAATTGTGTTAGTGTATGCTTTGATTTTGATTTCGGGGGTTGCGGGGTTGATTTTGGAAATTGTGGTTGAAAGTAGGCACGTTGGGCAGTTTGGCGAGCTGGGTCGAGCTCGCCGAACCACTCAGCGGTTCACCGAATCTCCCTTGATCGCCTTTAATTTCAGGCTTTTATTAAGTTTTGGTTCTGTAACTTTCGACGAGAAGCCTGAGTTTACCGAGTGTACTCGGTGACTCACCGAAGGTCTTCTTTGATCAAACTTTTTGTGCCCCTAACCCCTAAAAAACACTGTAACTTTCGGCGGGCTTGTCTTTGCTCACCGAATGCTATCAGCGATTCGCCGAAAGACCCCTCCCATCACCAATATGCCAATTTTTCTGGAAATATTTGAGCCAATCCTTTCGGCGAGCCAGATCTGGCTCGCCAAAGTGATTGGATGACTCGCCGATGGATTCGGCGAGTCTATCTGCAACTGTTTTTCTGCAATTTTTCTTGAACTGTTCCTAACCTTCTAAGATGTTTTTGTAGACATGGCTAGAACCAAGCTCAACATGCCTCCCCGTAAAAGAGCACGGGGAATTGTGATAAATGAAGGGGCAACAAACCCTTCTAAAAATGGAAGAAAAGAGCCTCCAAAGAGAGGCAAGGGCAAAGGCAAGAAGCCAGCATCTGAGGTTCCGGAGCACAACTCCGGTAGTGAGGGAGAATCCTTCGACTCCCAAGTGCATTCTCTGAGCCGAATGATGATCAGCCTTTACAGTCCAGGTGAGCATAGATCCGTGCTAGGTCTCGCCCAGAAGACATCGAGAGGTCCAGCGGCCACCCTTCCTAGAACAGATACAGTGCCAGCTCCGGCACCGACTGTGGCCCCAGTGCCCCTAATACAGGTCCCTCCTCCCAAGCTACTCAATAGATAAAAAGTTGATGGGTTGAGAACTATTCTTGAGGAGAAGTTGTTTTCCACTGAGGGCCTAGATGGAAGATACTCCAAGGTGAGAGAGACACTCCAGTACCATCGCTTTGAGTATTTCACTAGGCCCCGAGGCCTATACATTCCTACATGGGTCCAAGAGTTCTACACAACATACGACGACTTGGTACCAAAGGGAAAGAAGAAGGCCAGTGCTTTCAGATCGGTGAAGTATGTCATGGTCTGAGGGAAGGAGGTAAGGTGCATCAGCGATCACATTAATATTGTAGTCGACAGGGCTATAGGTTCTAAATATGCATATGAGGGCTTGGCTACTACTCAGTCCCTGGATGACTTAAAGGGATGGATTTCCCACTGATTTCTAATACCACCCCAAGGTTGATTGAGGTTGAGCTCCCATCGAGAAGGACATGAATGTAGCTGTTCGATATTGGTTCGAGTTCATCAGCAACTCCATCATGCCCTCCCAAAATGAGTCCATCCTCCTTCATCCCAAGGCAGTCTGCCTTAGATCAATCATATCCAAGAGGAGCATTAACATAGGACTCATTATAGAGCAGGAGATGCCCATGCGGGCCAAACAACACCGTGCATCCTTTCCTTTCCCGGTCTTAATTTCAGAGTTTTGCCAGCGTGCTGGAGTTCCCCTCGATGAGACGAGAGATATTGAGGTCACTCTTACATCCTTCACTGACATCCGACGCATAAAGGATGAGTACACTCGGGAGGAGGCAGACAAGAGGAGAGCAGCTTCGGTGGACACATCCTTGGAGATTGATGTTGAGACGATTATTGCAGAGGCACATTTGCCTACTCCGGCCTCCGGGCCTTCAGGTACACCTGCTCCCACTTCTTCCTCCCAGGATCCTGGTGCTTCTGCCACTTTCTAGCCTACCAGGATTACTCAATCTATGATTCTGAAGATGGGGCCCTTAGCCCATTTGACATATGTGAGGGCTACTAGATTGGAGGCTGCAGTAGCATGGATGATCAAGAGTGCTATGATAGCTGCACTGACAGCCTTACGAGCATCTATTGACACTCTCACAACGAGAGTTGATACATATGAGAGTAGACAGGGGGCAACTTCAGAGGTGACGACCTTAAAAGCCGAGGTCATTGATTTAAGAAAGGATGTGGACTACTTAAAGTCCATAGACTTCACTTCACTTCTGGTGGCAGCGGATGAAGTGGATGCCCCGACGACTTCTTAGATTCCTCTGGCCACCACCAGAGACGTAAAAATGGATGACATAGCAGTTGATGAGTCGGAGGCAGAGACCGACGAAGAGCAGATAGAGGTGCTGGAGGAGACCATTTATGGAGACCTACCTGACCTTGAGAAGACGATTGTCTAGTCAGTGATTTAGACATCACTAACAGAGACGTCCATGGCAGGCCCTAGTGAATTAAGTGTTGTTGATGCTACCCCAGGCATTAATCCCCCGACAAATGGAGAGAATGTGTAGACATGACTTTTGTTTACCTCCCTCTTTGTCATTTTTATTGATTTTTGGATATTTTTATTGCATTTGAGGACAATTTTTTTATTTGTGGTGTGGTGAGCTATTTCCATACCTGCCTCTTGTGATTGTTACTTTTGTTTATATATATGTTGGGTTTTGTACTTTAAATTGTGTTTTTGCACTGTGTTGTGGATATTTGAGCTTGTGGCTCCTTGTTTTTATTGCAAATGGTTTTTGGACCATTCTGAAAAATTTTACCACCTCTTGATTATGTTAAATGTGGTTGTTCTTGTGCAAATTTGAGTGTCGGTGATGATCAATACCGATGATATGAATAGTACTCTTAATCGAACAAAAATGAATGTGCGGCTACAATAAGGCCAAATGTAGTTGCATAGGCAATATGTGAACTCTTTGCATCTCGTTCTGACTAGCCAATTATCAAATTTAGTCTCTTGTGATGAACATTGAACACTAGCGAAAGTGTTGAGACTTGTTTGATATTGGTGCCAATGCCTTGTGTTACGAGCTTATCGTGAACCATGTGTGATGACACCTAGAATTCGCCCCACTGGTCCGATTGATTAAGTGATGCAAGATCTTGAAATGATCTTAGGCAACAATTTTAAAGAGTGAAACAATTTGACATTATACATCTTTTGTGGCCTAATGAGTCCATGATTTAGACTTATTTAGGGTTTTATTTTAATAGATTTAGTGTCCTCGAATGCATATTTTGTCTCAATAACTGATGTAAATCCTTGAATTTCAGGTATTTGGATTGAGGGACAAAACATAGACACTATTGGGAAAAAAGGAACAAGACAGCTGAGAGAACGAAAAAAAGACGGTCTGAGGATTGCCTAACCCATTAGGAGAGTCGCCGAACGGCTAGGGTCTCGCCTAATGTTCCAGAGTGCCAAGCCTTGAAGGAGAAAATCTAGTCAGTGAGAGAAAGGAGTAGTCAGCGAGTCGTCGAACAGTTTCGCAATGCAGTGGCTTATCACCCAAAGTTACAGAACCTCAAGGATGCTGAAGGCAAAAGTAAAACGGCGATACAAATAACCAAAGGGCGGATCTCCGATCCTGATTTATTACACCGACTGGTCCTTCGCAGCACAATTTTTGAGAACTATAAATACTTGTTTAAATTTTTAGCTCAGTCTCAATCAATCAATTTTGTAATTGAAATATTTATCTCTGAGTTTGTTTTTGAAGTTTAGAACTTAGAACTTTTTTGGAGACTTTTTTCCTCAGCTTTGAAGATTTGAAGATTTCCATTTCTAAGAAATTAGAAGTAGGTGTTGAAGATTCTTCATCTTAGACCTTTGTAAAGACTATGTCAATCGTACCTAGTTGATTGAAACAGAACTTGGTAACGATTTTTACCTTTTTACTACGTTTAGCTAAAACCCCAATTCTTGGGGTGTGATTTGGTGATTATGGGTTGAATTAACTGCTTGGTATTGTTAATTGATAGTTTATTTGAAGTTTAAAAGTGATTTCGTTCAGTAATTGTGGTTGAATTTAATGGGTTATAGTTGCAAATACAATATTAACTTTGTGTTTTTGGCTTGCTCGAGAGAGAAGTTTTAAAACAAAAATTACTGAATAGATGGTCTGTGGGTATTGGGTTGTCATGGGTTCAACTCGAAAGAGCGAACCCTAAACCCTTTTCCACACATTCAGCTCAAGAGAGTGAATGACTAAAGCGAAGGTTGTGCTTCATTGCAGCTTATTGGTGTTCGAGAGAAACCAATTTGATTTGGGGTAAATTGTTCGAGAGAAAATTTACCCCCACTAAAGTCTAGCTTATTCACTGATTTGTAGCTGTTTACTATTAATTGCAATTAACAGGTAGATTACTGTGGCCCATAATCCTATCACATCCCAAGAATCTCGTCTCCATATTTGCTATTTTCGCATTTGCTATTTTAGTTGATAATTGATTACAAAACCCATTTTGATATTCGACACTTGTGTCACCCCTAACTTGAATTATGTTCTTCTTCGTAAATGTTTTTAGCTATGATTGACTTGAGCATATTTATGCTTTTCTATTGATTCTTGAGTACGAATCGCTCCCTTGGGACTCGACCCCAACTCACTAGTTAGGTTATATTACTATTGATTGATCAATGATGCTTAGTTTCGAATGAAGTATCTTTGACAGTGTTTACAATCTTATCAAAATGTCATCGCTACCTCGGAGTGGTTACTTGAGAAATTTTAGTTAAGTTAAATTTTGTTCTTGTTAGTTATAGTGATACTTACTTAATTTTTAGTTTTGGTTTGCTTGTTTATGTGTTGAAAGCAGAAAGTATTAGTGTTAATTGCAGTAATGGAAGCCACGTAGGCCACCAAGATGACATCGGTGACCTCAATGATGTGAACGAGCCTAATGCTAATGACCCCCATCTTATGAGTGGTATTGGTGCCATTCGCTTGCCTCTTGCCGAAGGTAATGCGGTGTTCTACATCACAAGTACTATGTTGCAACTCTTGAAACTAAAAGGACTTTTCAGTGGTTTGGGTCATGGGGATCCCCATGAGCACATTAGAAATTTTGTTGATGTTTGCAGACCCCTCTCTTTCAAGAATATCTCTCAAGAGTCGATTCGGCTGAGGTTATTCCTGTTCTCTTTGATGGGAGAGGCGTCTAAGTGGTTGGCTGAATTCCCACGTGAATCAATCACTTTGTGGGAGGAGTTGGTTACCGCAATTCAAGTACAATTTTTCCCTCCCTCGAAGATGATGACTCTTCGGGACAACATTTAGAGCTTCAAGCGTCTAGAAGGCGAGCCGATTCATGAAACTTGCTTGCGATTCAAGAAGTTGGTTCTTTAATGCCCAACTCATGGCTTGCCTGATAACGTGTTGCTGCAATATTTTTATCGGAGTCTTGACTCGGTAAATGGAGGTAGCAGCTCAGATTTTGGATGGAATGACTACCATAAACATAGGGTGGTATACCCGTGAAGACCACGTCTCCCCTATCATGTTTAAACTAACCAAAGAGCAGATGGAGAAATACCAAGAGAGGGACCATAGCATGGCCAAGATCATGACACAACTTGACATTTTTGTCTAAAAATGTCATGGGAGCTGGTGCTCGAAGTATCAATGCCTTGGGTATCGAGTGTGCTAATCCGGATGAGTCCAAGTTTGAGGCCTATGAAGAAGTGAATTTCCTAGCCAACCAAGGTGGTGGTTATCGTTCAAACTACCCGAGGCAGAGTGGTAACCAAGGTTGGAATAGGGATGAAGGTTGGAAAGATAGAGATCGTGAATGGAGGGACCGTAATCCAAATTGGAAGGATGGGGAGACGGATAGATATGTTCTTCTCCACGAGTGCCAAAAGCCAAAGGATTCGTAAAGTGGTCGGTCCGAGGATATGCTCTCTCGTATCCTCAACAAAGTTGAAGGGTTGGACAAGATTTTGAAAGAAATGAAAGAAGGTGTGTCTACTCTTAGCCAGACCGTCACCTCCCATTCGGTGTTGATCAAGCAGTTAGAGACCCAAATAGGTCATATATCGTCTCATCTGAACCCGAGACAGCAAGGGGGTTTGCCTAGTGATACTATGGCCAACCCCAAGAATGAGGTTTGAAGGTGGACTTACATCGTGTCACGACGTTAACTAAGGCACTGCTTGGGAGGCAACCCAAGTTTTATTTTCTTTCGTTTTAAGATTAGAATAATGGTGTGTTGATTGTGCAGGTTAAAGTGTAGAAAGTGTTTGAAAAGTGCAGATCGGTGAGTTAAAGGTCCAGTCGGCGTATCACCGAAGAGGTCGGCCACCCCGACCTAGACCTCCATTGGACTCAAGACAACTTCAAAGTGGAGTCTGTAAAACTCATTGAGCCCATGAAATTATTGGTGAATCGTCGACCAGGTCGGCGATCGCGATCTAGTTCCCCGTTTGTACCCCCATATCAACTGGAGGTCCTGTAAAACTTAGTGAGGTAAGTGACAACTCGGCGTGTCGCCGAGTGGTTCGGCAAGCTTGACTAATATCGCCAAATGGGCAAGAACTGGACGGTTTTTAAAAGACCAAAGGTTTAAATTTTCTAACTCTTCACTTTCGACTTGCACAAACTCACACCTGATTAGTAGTTTCTATATTTATTGCGTTATTACTGTATTTGAGTTGTTTATTGGTGCTTGGATTAGGATTACATTGCCGCCTAGCATTTCAATATTTATTAATCAGCATAAAAGATTAGTTTTTCCAAACCCCGAGTTTATTTTTGAGAATTTGTACTCTTATGCAATCGATATTGTCTTGTTGAAGTGTATTGGGCCTCTGTGATAGGATTCGAATGTTTAAATGCTTGATTTAATTCGATAATCTTGCCTGTAATGTTTTGAATGTTGAAATCCCGTACTTTTGTGCTTTAAAATGAATTAATTCGTGTGGGGTTGTGCTTGCATGTTTTCTAGTTAGTTGGGTGAAGTCTGAGTATCCCGCATTTGAGCCGAACGACGTAATTTTCCCTATGATAGAAAGAATGACATCATTCTTAAGGGCAAAGGTCATCAATAGGTGAAATTTGGCAAAATCGAGAGAAGTCTGAGTATCCCGAGGTAATAGGTGCTATGGGTGTAGTTTTAATTTGAGTTGTGTATGCTTTAATTTTGTTTTCGGGGGTTGCGGGTAGAATTCAAGTAGTTAGGTTGAAAGAAGGCACATTGGGTCATTTTGCGAGCAGGTTCGAACTCACCGAATCACTCGGCGGTTTGCCGAAATACTCCATATCGCCCTTCATTTCATTCTTTATGTGTTGTTGGGTTTTTTAACATTCGGCAAGAAGCCTGAGGTCACCGAAGGCACTCGATGACTCGTCAAAAGTCTTCTTGATCGCCTTTTGTCTGCACCCTTGTAGACTTATTGCACTATAACTTTTGGTAGGCTATCCCTTTGTAACGACCCGGAAAATGATAGAGTGAAACTAGAGCCTCACATGTGAGTTTGGAGTCGAGAACTTAATGAAATGATTATATTTGAATTTGACCCAAAAAGTTCTTAAAAATGTGCTTCAGAAGTTACCGGAAACTTGTTTAGCTGTATATAAAAAGATCCATTTTTTTTTTTGAAAATCCGACTTCATATTCTTGTTTAGGGGGTCAAATTGAGTGGGAAATGAGTCTAACCCGAA
>NW_006239502.1:184259-198441 GCF_000226075.1 Solanum tuberosum | reverse complement strand
TCTTATGATTTTCTACATCTATCTATGATGGATTGGTGATGTATGGATGAATTGAAAGTTGTGGCCTTATGGGCAAGTTATGGAGGAATTCTCTTGTGGTAAGTAAAATGGTTGGGACTTGAGTGTTGTTGATTATGGCTTTGGAGGATGGTAAATTGGCTTAATCTCATATTATGGATAAAATTGTTCTTGCTTGGTTTGATCCACTTATGGTGGAGGTGTTTAATTATGGAATGTATTGTGACCATGGCCTTAAAGGCAAGACATGAGGAGCTAATGTTGACTTAGAATTGTTTACTTGTTTGTTACATTGTGACCATGGCCTTGAAGGCATAGTATGAGAAATTGAAGTGTTATCATGACATTGTATGAATGAGAGTTCAATGAAGATAATGTGATCATGTTATGAATGTAAATGTGTTACTATTGAAAGATTATTTCTCAATTTGACACTCATGAATGTTGATGATAGAATATGAAGGATTCTTCAATGTAAAATGAACCTTGGATCGGTAGGCTAATGGCACCCTTCCATTAATGATAAGTAATGAACCTTGGATTCGGTAGGCCTATGGCACCTTTCCATAAAGGTTAATGATGAGACTTGAATCGGTAGGCCCATGGCACCCTTTCAAGAGGAGTTAATGAGCTTTCCTAAATGTACCTTGAATCGGTAGGCTTATGGCACCCTTTCATGTGTTAAATAATGTACCTTGAATCGGTAGGCTTATGGCACCCTTTCATGTGTTAAATAATGTACCTTGAATCGGTAGGCTTATGGCACCCTTTCATGTGTTAAATAATGTACCTTGAATCGGTAGGCTTATGGCACCCTTTCATGTGTTAAATAATGTACCTTGAATCGGTAGGCTTATGGCACCCTTTCATGTGTTAAATAATGTACCTTGAATCGGTAGGCTTATGGCACCCTTTCATGTGTTAAATAATGTACCTTGAATCGGTAGGCTTATGGCACCCTTTCATGTGTTAAATAATGTACCTTGAATCGGTAGGCTTATGGCACCCTTTCATGTGTTAAATAATGTACCTTGAATCGGTAGGCTTATGGCACCCTTTCATGTGTTAAATAATGTACCTTGAATCGGTAGGCTTATGGCACCCTTTCATGTGTGATGATGTCAAAGTAATGAACTATTCTATGGGAATGTAGGCTAAGCACCGAGCGGATTTGGTTAGATGGAAACTCCCCCGACAGTTAGGCATGAGTTTCAATGATCGTCTACCTTATCCCATAAACTATGTGCCCGCATAGGAAGCTAGTGGATCCATTAAGCTATATATACCGGTCTTCCTTAGGCAAGTAGACCACCTCTTTTCGGTGTGGGGACTCATGACACCGGATTCCATGACAAGCTCTCATGGTCTATGTCGGTTAAATGCTTACTTCCCATCATGTGAGATTTCATTATGGTTTCTTGACAGGTTCTACAAAGTGTAGGTAGTAGTATGGGATGCTACCTATACATTGCACGAGTAGGCTTGGAGAGGGTCATAGTGAGTTTCTCTAAATCCTAATGTATGTGACATAAATGTGCCCTAAATGAGGTTATTAAAGAATGTTGGCTCTTAAATGCTTAATATGTTATGCATGTTATACTTGGGTTATATTACGAGTTATTTTCCCTTGTCATGTCTTAATTAATGATATACCTCTTATGTATGAATATTGTGCAAAGGTGAAAGAAAGGAATGATAAGTTACTTTAAGTGACCTAAATGTGGTGCCTTAGTATGGATGGTGGTATGGGACGCCATCCATACATTGCACGAGGTATAGCATAAGGGTTTCTTGAGGTAAAGGTTTTCATGTTGATATTGTTTAAAGGTGATATTATGACTTACTTGATGTTATGCTTGTCTTGTATGTCTTTTATGCTATTGTTCATGATATTTCAAAAAGGTGGCATAATGCATGGTTTCTAACTAAAATGTCCCTTTTAAAGCATGTTTTGCATGGTCATCATACTTAGTACATTTTGTGTACTAACCCATATTCTTCATATTTTTACTATAAGTGTAGGTTCCGGCAAGTGATCCCTCCTAGCTAGTTTGAAGTGTTGGATTGCTTTCCTCCAAGACTTGGTATGTCCTCATGGATTCGAGGATAAGACTTTTAAGTTCTTTTGTTCATGTAATAGACTTAATAGACTTCTTTTGATTGTAAAGGGCCGTGTCCCTACTTATGTTTTGTGACTGTGTCTAAGATGGCCATGTGAGACTTAGACTTCCGCTGTGTGTTTTTAAAGTTGTTTTAATGAAGTTTAAATGTGTGGATGTAAATAAGTTTTTTTTATTCCGCACTATTTTCATTATTGAATGCAATGAATGACTATGTGGCTCGTATAAGACCCCTTCGGGGTCGAATACGCCATGTTACGACTAGGGGGTACTCTTGGGTCGTGACACCCTTGCTTGCCGAAAGGCCCTTCCCATTGCTGACTTGTCAAGAATTTTGAGATAATCCTTTCAGCAAGCCCTATCCAGCTCGCCAAAGTGATTCGGCGATTCAGCGACTCACCAACTGGATCGGCAAGTCTGTCTGCAACTATTTTCTGTGATCTTATTTGAATTGACTCTAACTTGTTTACGATGTTTTGCAGATATGGTACGAAGAAATATAGACATGCCACCCTGTAAAAGAGCACGAGGTATCCCGATAAATGAGGAGGGTTCAAATCCTCCAAAGAAGGGAAGGCAAGAGCCTCCACTGGGTGATAAAGGCAAGGGCAATCATCCCATTTCTGACAGAGCAATCACTGAATCCCAGGCTATTCTATCTGAGCCTAAGGATGACCAACCTCTACAGTCCCGGCGGTCTGAGCTCCGAGCCAGAACTTGCCCTGACTCAGCCAGAGTCCCTCCAGTTCCAACATAAGTAGACTCATTGCCAGCTCTGGCACCTCCTGTAGCTCATGTGCCGCTTGTCATTCCTCTTCCCAGGCTTCTAAACCGGTTGAAAGGCGATAATTTGCAAACTATCTTAGAGGAGAAGTTGCTCTCAATAGAAGGCCTGGAGGGCAAGTACTCAAATGTGAGGGACACCTTCCAATACCATATGTTTGATCAGTTTACTAGGTCTCAAGGCCCTTACATTCCTCCATGGGTCCGGGAGTTCTATACAGCCTATGGTGACTTGGTCCCGTAAAGCAAGAAAAAAGCGTGCGAGTTCAGACCAGTGAAGTCTATCATGGTACGGGGAAAGGAAGTTGGGTGCAATAGTGAGTACATAAACACTGTACTGGGTAGAGCTCTCCATTCTACACACCCTTATGATGGATTAACCGTTGCTCAATCCTTAGATGATTTGAAGGAGTGGCTGGCACCTTTGATTTCCGATATCACCCCGAGATGGATCGAGGCAGGAGCCCCTATTGAGAAGAGGGACTTGAGTGTTTCTACCAGGTTATGGTTTGGCTTTATCAGCAGCACCATTATGCCATCCCAGAATAAGTCTGTCCTCCGCCATCCTAAGGAAGAATGCTTTGGAGCTATCATATCCCAAAGAAGCATCGACCTGGGACTTATTATTGAACAAGAGATGGCCATGAGGGACAAACAGAGGCAGACCTCTTTGCCATTTCCAGTCCCGATCACTGAGTTATGCGAACGTGCTAGAGTACCCTGGGACGACACGAGAGACATTAAGGTGACCCTGTCTTCCTCCACTGACATCCGGCATATTGAGGTCGAGTACACTCGTGAGGAGGCTGATAGGAGGAGAGCACCTCTGACAGATACTTCTCCAGAGGTTGATGTTGATTCCATACCTGCAGAGGCCTCTGTGCCTACTCCGGCCTCCGGGCCTTCAGGTACTTCTGCCCTTACCTCTTCTTCACATGCTCCAGGCACATCCTCTTCCTCCCAGCAGACCAAGATTATTCAGGCGATGATTCGGAGGATAGGGCATCTGGACCATTCAACTAATGTGAGGGCTACCAGACTTGAAAGAGACATCCCTTTTATGATTGAGGCTGTCATTTTAGCTGCACTGACCCCCTTTCGGGCCTCTATTGATGATCTGGCTACTATAGTCACAGCTTGTGAGAGCAGAAAGGGAGAGACCTCCAAGGTTACAACTTTGACAACCGGGATAGCTGACTTGAGGAAGGACGTAGAATATCAAAAGTCTACTGACTTCACATCATTACTGGAGAATGCTGATGACATAGATGCACCTGAGACTTCAGAGATTCCTCCGGCTACCACTGGAGATGTATACAGAGATGAGGCAACAGTTGGTGAGTCGGATGCTGAAATCAATGATGAGCATATAGAGATACAAGAGGAGAGCATATACAGAGACTTTCCAGATCTTGAGGAGACGATTATGCAGTCAGTGATCCAGACATCGCTGACCGAGACGTCTATGGAAGCTCCTAATGGGTCTGGTACTGCTGTTCCCTCTGAGGTGACTCCGGGTATTGAGACCCGAGACCTGACTGATGCACTGGGCACTAATGCCCAGACAGATGGAACGACTGTGTAGACAGGATCCCCTCTTTACTTCCCTCTCTGTCTTTCTTTATTTTGACTTGTCGATAATTTATTTTGTTTGCATTTAAGGACAAATGATTTTATTTGTGGTGGGGTGAGGCCCACATTTTCTGTGACTCTTTGTGTATATTGATGTTTTGTTCATCTGTTTGGGTTTTAAGTTGAAGTTGTGTTATACACTACTTTTTGTGGAAGGTTTGAGCTTGTAGCTCCGAGTTTATAATTGTAAATGATTTTTGACCCTTCCGAAATTTGTTTACCACCTCTTGTTTGTGTTGAATGTGGTTCTTTTGCAAATTTGAGTATCAGTATTGATCATACCGATGACTTGAATAGTGCTCATAATCGAACAAACATGAATGTGCGGCTATGATGAGGCCAAATGAAGTTTCATAGTCAATATGTGAACTCTTTGCATCTCGTTGTGATTAGCCAAGTACCGGATTGAGTCTCTTGTGTTGAGTATTGCACACTAGCGAAAGTGTGGAGTCTTGTTTTGACATTGGTGTCAATGCTTTGTGTGATGAGCTTATCGTGAACCATGTATGATGACACCTAGAATTTTCCCCGTTAGTCCGGTTAACTAAGTGAGGCAATTTCTTGAGATGATCTTAGGCAACTTTAAAGAGTGTGAACCAATTTAACATTATACCTCTTTTGTGGCTGACCTTGTGAGTGTGTGAACTCCTTTTGAGAACCCCTTGAGCCTTCACCTTTTCATGGAAGAAACATGATGAAAACATAACCTTTCTTGATCCATTACCATAATCCTCATGATTTGTGGTTTGCTTGAATAGACAACTTAGGCCAAAAGCCTAAGTTGGGGGTGTGGTGAAAAGAGAAGGTAAATCAAGGAGTGTAAAGAAGTCCCCTATTACCCATGTTGAGAAAAAAAAGGAAACCCTCCATACAAAAAAAAAAAAAAAAAAGAAGAAAAGAATGAAAAAGAAAAGTTGTGGAATAAAGTGTGAAAATACAAAGAAAATGGGGTTTCCAATAGTCCATGGAAAATGAATAATAGGTGACTTTTAAGCTTGAATGAGAATGATGAAGAAAAGGAAAGAAGGTGTTGTTCACATCACATTTCATAAGGATTACAACCAATGAGCCTAAATGACCATACCATTGCACTCGGCCCCATTACAAGCCTTGAAAAGACCTCTTTGATCATGAATGAGCTGAAACAAAAGTTGATTGGAAAATAAGGGTGAACCTATGGGTGAAAATCATACATTGTGTTCATCTTTCTGAGAGTGAGTGTTGCGTTTGATTCCGGAACTCTAAATTGTTGAACTATTGTGTGTGAATATGGAATCATTCTTTGTGTGAGGGCATTTGATCACTTTTGTTGATCTTGAACTTGCATTTAATGCAGGTAATGTGAGCTTGAGATTCTTTGGTAATGGTGAGTCACAACTTGAATCTTTGAATGCACAATTGATCCTTGCATGAGTAAGTTGAGTCTTCTTGCCTTCATTCATGATTGAGTCTTATGCAATGTTTGAGACATCCCTTTTGAACTACTGAACTTGAGTTTTAGTTGAGGACAAACAAAATTTTAAGTTGGGGGTGTTGATGAGTCCACGATTTGGACTCATTTAGGACTTTATTTTAATAGATTTAGTGTCCTCGAATGCATATTTTGTCTCAATAACTGATGTAAATCCTTGAATTTTAGGTGTTTGGATTGAGGGACAAAACATGGACACTATTGGGCAAAAAGGAACAAGGCAGCTGAAAGAACGAAGAATAAACGGCCTGAGGATCGCCTAACCCATTAGGTAAGTCGCCGAACGTCTAGGGTCTCGCCTAATGTTCCAGAGTACCAAGCCCTGAAGGAGAAAATCTAGTCGGCGAGAGAAAGAAGCAGTCAGCAAGTCGCCAAACAGTTCTGCGATGAAGTGCCTTATCGCCCAAAGTTAGAGAACCTCAAGGATGCTAAAGGAAAAAGAAAAACGGCAATACAAATTAACAAAGGGTGGATCACCGAGTGGATTAGCGATCCCGACTTATTGCATCTACTTGTCCTTCGTAGAACACATTTGGACAACTACAAATACTTGTTTAAATTTTTAGCATAGTATCAATCTATTAATTTTGGAATTGAAATATTTATCTCTAAGTTAGTTTTTGAAGTTTAGAACTTGGAACTTTTTGGAGACATTTTTCTTTAGCTTTGAAGATTTCCATTTCTAAGAAATTGGAAGTGGGTGTTGAAGATTCTTCATCTTAGACCTTTGTAAAGATTATATCAATCGTACCCAGTTGATGGAAACACAACTTGGTTAACAATTTTACCTTTTTACTATGCCTAGCTAAAACCCCAATTCTTGGGGTGTGATTTTCTGATTATGGGTTGAATTAACTGCTAGGTATTTCTAATTGATAGTTTATTTGTTGTTTAAAAGTGATTTCGTTCAGTAATTGTGGTTGAATTTAATGGGTTGTAGTTGCAAATACAATATTAACTTTGTGTTTTTGGCTTGCGAGAGAGAGATGTTTTAAAACTAAAATGACTAAATCAAAGGTTTGTGGGTATTGGGTTATTATGGGTTTAGCTTGAGAGAGTGAACCCTAAACCCTTTTCCACACATTCAGCTCGAGAGAGTGAATGGACTAAAGCAAATGATGTGCTTCATTGCGGCTTATTGGGGTTTGAGAGAAACCAATTTGATTCGGGGTAAATTGTTCGAGAGAAAATTTACCCCCACTAAAGTCTAGCTTATTCACTGATTTTCAAATGTTTACTATTAATTGCAATTACCTGGTAGTTGACCTTGGCCCATAATCCTATCACATCCCAAGAATCCCGTCTCCATATTTGCTATTTTTGCATTTGCTGTTTTAATTGATAATTGATTACAAAACCCCCTTTGATATTTGATACTTGTGTCACCCCTAACTTGCATTATGTTCTTATTCGTAAATGTTTTTAGCTATGATTAACTTGAGCATATTTATGCTTTTCTATTGATTCTTGAGTACGAACCGTTGATGCATATCGTGACCAACGACACTAACCTATGGTACGAGTGTCTAGGATCGTCGATAATATAGTAACCCAACTAAAGGTTGGGGTCATGTCCCAAGGGAGTGGTTTTGAGAATTAATAGAAAAATAAAATTTAGTTCTAACTAGTTGTAGCTAAAGACATTAATGAGTAAAAACATAGTAAATTAAAGAGGGTCACACAAAAGTGTCAAATATCAATAGAGGGTTTTATCACAAGTAGTAAAAACAACAAAAAATAACAAGAAAATCAAGTATGGGGAAAAGTTCTTGGGGTGTGACCGCAATACAAGTTGAGATAAATCGTTGGGTAGATGTTTTCGATAGGAAATTTGCAAGATAATAGTGACTAGGCTAAGCTTTAGATGGAAATAAGTTCCCTCTCGGACAACTTACCCCGTTTCAAATGTGTTCCTCTCGGACACCCATTTGCCGCATGAAGGCCAGCCTATGCCTTACCCCAGTCACTCTCTCGAGCTGAGTGTTAGGATATGGGACTAGGGCTTACGCTCTTGGGCTGAACCTCATGTTGACCCACTCCTTAGGTCATCAGTCTAGTGGTCTTGGTTTCGCGACCTCCCTCTTAGGCAAGCCGAAAACAGATGGGTGGTTTTGTATTTGCAACTACAAATCCATTAAATTAAACCACAGCCACTAGGTGAAATCACCATTAAAATACATTTAACCTATCAGCAAGCAAGACCAAACAACACCTATTCGCTAAATCACAACCCAAGAATGGGGGTTTTTAGCCACAAATCAAGAAATAACAATATACACCTAAAATGATACTAAAATCAAATGGGTATAAGGAATTAAACCTTGATTTAAGTAAAGGAAGAAGAATGGATAAGACTCATTTCCAACTTGGGAAAGATGAAATCCTTCTTTCTTCAAGTCTCCAAAAAATCCTCTCCAAACTTGAGAAAAAATATTAAAAAAGCACTATTCTATTCTGGAAATTATAATAATGGTTCGACTCTCCTAAAATTAATAAAGAGTTTAGTATTTATAGACTTCAGAAATTAGTGCTGGCGGATCACTCGGCGAGGTTAGTCTAGGTCGCCGAATGACTTCGGCGACTCACCCTTCTTCTGTCTGATCGCCGTTTCATGCTTGCCTTCAGCATCTTCACGTTATGGACCATTGGGCGGTATAGTACTGCTTCGCGGAACTATTCGGCGAAGCGCCGACTGCTCCTTTCATCGCCTTTTTGATCTTTCTCCTTCAGGGCTTCGCGTACTGGAACAAAAGGCAGAGTGAGTCCCTTCGGCGAATCGCCAAGTGTGCTTGGCGATGCTCAGGCTTTAGCTTCTTCGTTCTTTTCAGCCTTTTTGTTACTTTTTGCGCCTAAGTTTCAATGCTTCCACTAAAACATCAAATACCTAACACTTAAGAGTTTTCATCAGATATTAAGACAAAATAAGCATTTGAGGACACTATTCTTATCAAAATAAAGCCCTAAATGAGTTCAATTTGTGGACTCATCAACACCCCCAACTTAAACTTTTGTTTGTCCTCAAGCAAACTTAAGTTCAGCCGTTAAAAAAGGGTAGCTCAAACAGTGCTACACAAGACTCAATCATGAATGCACACAACAAGACTCAATTTACTTATGCAAGGATCAATTGTGTACTCAATGATTCAAGTTGTGACACAACATTACCAAAGATTCTCTTGCTCGCAATACTTGCTACTTGTGCAAGTTCAAGCTCAACAAAAAGTATCTAAATGCCCTCACATAAAGAATGATTCCATATTCACACAGAGAGGTTAATCAATTCAAGATCAGGAATCAGATGCAACGCTCACACTAAAAAACGAGGAACACAATGCATGTTTTAACCCATAGGTTTGCCCTTATTTTCCAATCGACTTTCGATTCAGCTTACTCAAGATCAAAAAGGTCTTTCTAAAGCTTGTAATGTGTATGAGTGCAAAGGTATGGTCATTTAAGCTCAGTGAATTCTTCCTCGTGAGATGTGGTATTCTAAAGGCATTCCCTTCTTCTCCTTTATCAATTCTTTTTCTAGTGCTTCTAAGTCATCTTTTTATTCACCTCCGTGGATTGCTTGGAAACTCGATATCTTTTGTACTTTATTCCATAGTTTTTTTTCCATCGTTCTACAACACCATGGGTTAAGGGGGACTTTTCTTGCACTTCTTGACTTATCATTTTCCTTTTCACCACACCCCCAACTTGGCTATTTGCTAAACCACAAATCAAGAGGATTATAGGTAGTGGGTTAAGTAAGGTCTAGGGTTCATCAATGTTCTTCCAAAGAAAGGTAAGGCACAAATGGTGTTCAAAAGAGTTTCACATGCTCACGGGTAGACCACAAAAGAGGTATATTTTAAATTTGGCTCACACTCTTTAAAGTTGCCTAAGATCATCTCAAGAGCACACCTTTCTAAATCAATCAGACTAACATGGCAAATTCTAGGTTTATTCATGCATGGTTCAAAGCAAGCTAATCACACAAGGCATCAACACATAAATCAAACAAGACTACATACTTTCGCTAGTGTGCAATGGTCATTACAAGAGAATCAATTCGATAAATGGCTAATCACAACGAGATGCAAAGAGTTCACATATAGTTTATACAACTTCATTTGGCCTCATCGTAGTCGTACATTCATGTTCATTCAAATGAGAGCACTATTCAAGTCATCGATATTGATCGAAACTGAGACTCAATTTTTTGCAAAAGAACAACCACATTCAACTCACGAGGGGTGGCAAAAATGTGCGAAAAATTCAATTTTTTTTGGAAGGGGAAATCATTTTGCAATTAAAAATAAGCGGGGCCACAAGCTCAAAATCCACAGAAAGCAGTATTAACACAATTTAAAACAGAACAACCCAAATATAATCACAAAATACGGATATCAAATAGCACACAAAAGGTGGGCCTCACCCCACCACAAATAAAAAGCATTTGTCCTCAGATGCATATAAAATTAACCACGATTTTAAAGATAACGAAGGATAGAGAGGAAGGTCAAGAGGGTATCCTGGCTAATAGGTTGCTTCATCTGTCTGGGCATCAGTACCCGGTGTGTCTCCCTCCTGACTCTGTTGCTCTGCTTCAGCTGCTATAACGAGGTTAGTCTTACTCATATCATCTAAATCATGAGTTGCTCCAAAGGTATGTACCCCTTGCACATTAAGTCTACTCGATGCATTGGAGAACAATATATCACAGTTTAGGCAATCAAAGTGAGGCCTTTATGCTGCTCAGATGGCTTTAGAAATGCTTTAGCTAGCAAAGACTATCCAGTTTGTCGCCCATTCGGCGACATTAGTTCTAATCGCCGAACCTCTTGGCGATTCGCTGAGTGACCACTCGACTCGCCGAGTTTTACAGAATCTTCAGTCATTGTGAAGGTCCAAACGGTAGTTTTCATCGTGATTGCCGAATTTGTTGGCGATTCACAAATAATTTCCAAATCTCACCAAGTTTTACAGGCTTTAGTGTTGACGATGTCTTGAGTCAAATGGCGTATAAGTTCGGATTCACCGACCCCTTCGGTGACTCGCTGACATGATCTATTGTTTGCCATCCTTCAATTTTTCAAACACTTCGCATACTTTCACCTGGACAAGCAACATACCATTTTGTTACCAGGAAATAAGTACTGATAATAATAAAAATAAAGCAATTAAAGGGATTTTGGGTTGCCTCCCAAACAATGCCTTAGTTAACGTCGTGGCACGACACATTAGCGCCTTCAGGCGTCTTACAAATATACCACTTCAACCAACAAAATCTCTTCACAATCCCCCAGATACAATTTCAGACATTGACCGTTCACTGTAAATGGAGGTCCTTCCTGATCTTCAACTTCTATGGCACCATTGATGAACTATAATGTTACTCTAAACGGTACAGACCATTTGGATTTGAGCTTTCCGGGGAAGAGTCTAAGTCGCGAGTTGTATAGCAGAACCCAATATCCTACCTTGAGGTCTCGCTTGAGTATCCGAGCATCATACCATTTCTTCATCTTCTCTTTATAGATGGCTGAACTTTCATATGATCTGAGTCTAAATTCATCCAGTTCATTCAGCTGCTCTGCTCTCTCCCTTGAAGTTTTTGACCAGTCCAAATTTAAAGCTTTCAATTCCCACAATGCTTTGTGTTCTAACTCAACGGGCAAATGACAAGCCTTAACATAAACCAACTGATATGGAGACATCCTGATAGGCGTTTTGTAAGCAGTTCGATATGCCCATAGTGCATCATCGAGTTTCCTAGACGAATCAGTTTTATTGACATTTACTGTCTTTGCCAAGATGCTTTATATTTCCCGATTCGACACTTCGACTTTGCCACTTGTTTGGGGATGGTATGGGGTTGCCACTTTGTGTTTCACCCCATATTTACTTAGTGCCATTGAGAACCACTTATTGCAAAAGTGGGATCCCCCATCGCTAATGATTTCTCTCGGAGTGCCAAATCTTGCAAAGATGTAGCGTTTCAGAAATTGGACAACGCGTTTTCCTTCATTGTTTGGAAGTGCGATGGCTTCCACCCATTTGGAAACATAATCTATAGCCACTAAGTTATATTTATTTCCAAACGAGCTAACAAATGGGCCTATGAAATCGATCCCCCATACATCGAATAGCTCGACCTCTAGAATATGAGTGAGAGGTAATTCGTGTCTTCTAGACACTCCGCCTTGCTGCTGACATTTAGAGCATTTCTTAGTAAACTCATGTGCATCCTTGTAGAGTGACAGCCAATAATATCAACTCTGGAGAACTTTAGCGGCGGTGCGAATACCACCATGGTGACCTCCCACTGGAGATATATGGCAAGCATGGAGAATTTCTACCACTTCTTCTTCCGGAACACACCTTCTGATGACATGGTCAGCACACTCTCGGAACAAGTAATGTTCATCCCAAAAGTACTTTTTAACATCGAACAGGAATCTTTTCTGTTGGTAAAAGGTCAACTCATCCGGCATCAGCCCACACACAATGTAATTTGCAAAATCTGCATACCATGGCGTATGTTTGAAGGATATTGCAAACACCCGCTCATCAGGGAAAAAGTCGTCTATGTGAACCTCATGCTCAACATTCACCCTTGCTTCCAACCTTGATAAATGATCAGCCACTTGATTTTCACATCCTTTTCGACCTTTTACCTCAAAATCAAATTCTTGTAATAATAGTACCCACCTAATCAATCGTGGTTTTGCATCTTTCTTTGCCATCAAGTAACGGAGTGCAGCATGATCAGTGTTTACAATTACTTTGGTGCCTAGCAAGTATGCCCTGAATTTTTCAAATACATAGACTACGCAAGCAACTCTTGTTCGGTGACCGTATAATTTTGTTGGGCACTATTTATAGTCTTGCTTGCATAGTAGATTAGGTGAAATAGTTTGTTGCGATTTTGCCCCAACACAACCCCAAGTGCCATACTGCTGGCATCACACATTAACTCAAAAGATTCTGACCAATTGGGGCTGATGATAATCAGAGTGGATATTAGTTTTTCTTTCAAACACTGAAATGCAGCCACACAAGCATCATTAAAGTGGAATTTCACTTCCTTCTCTAAGATTTTGCATAATGGGAGTGCAATCTTTGAGAAGTCTTTAATGAACCTTCTGTAAAATTCTGCATGCCCCAAGAAGCTGCGAACACCCTTTACTGAAATCGGCGAGGGCAATTTCTCAATGACCTCAATTTTTGCCTTATCAACTTCCAGCCCCTTTTGTGACACCTTGTACCCAAGAACAATACCTTCTTTTACCATAAAGTGGCATTTCTCCCAATTCAGAACTAAATTCATTTCTACGCATCTTTGGAGTACCTGTCCTAAGTGAGTCAAGCATTCTTCGAACGTATCCCCTACGACTGAGAAGTCGTCCATGAACACCTCCATAGAGTCTTCGACCATATCTGTAAAAATAGACAGCATGCAATGCTGAAATGTTGCTAGGGCATTACATAGCCCGAATGACATCCTTTTGAATGCGAAAGTTCCATAAGGGCAAGTAAACGTGGTTTTCTCTTGATCTTCTGGCACAATAGAGATTTCATTGTAGCCGGAGTACCCATCCAAAAAACAATACCATTCTCTTTCTGATAACCAGTCAAGCATCTGATCCATAAAAGGCATTGGAAAATGGTCTTTCTCGGTCCATGAGTCAAGCTTTCGGTAGTCCATGCATACTCTCCACCCACTCACTGTTCTTGTTGGCACAAGTTCTCCTTTTGTATTTGGGACTACGATTATACCTCCCTTTTTCAGTACACATTGCACCGGACTTACCCACTTACTATCTGCAATAGGGTAGATCACTCCTGCATCTAGCCACTTAATGATCTACTTTTTTATCACCTCTTGCATTGGAGGGTTCAATCTCTGTTGGTCTTCCACACTAGGTTTGCATTCACTGTCGAGCCGAATCTTGTGAGTATAAATTCCATGAGGAATCCTACAATATTGGCTATTGTCCATCCAATAGCTTTTATATGCTTCTGCAGTATTTCAATGAACAATTTCACCTGCCATTCAATCACATTGGCAGCGATAATTACAGGTAAAGTATTATTGGCTCCTAAGAAGGCATATTTGAGATGAGAGGGTAGGGCTTTTAGTTCCAGATTTGGTGGTTCTTCTGTTGATGGC
>NW_006239502.1:137496-175091 GCF_000226075.1 Solanum tuberosum | reverse complement strand
GACTCCTACAATATTGGCTATTGTCCATCCAATAGCTTTTATATGCTTCTGCAGTATTTCAATGAACAATTTCACCTGCCATTCAATCACATTGGCAGCGATAATTACAGGTAAAGTATTATTGGCTCCTAAGAAGGCATATTTGAGATGAGAGGGTAGGGCTTTTAGTTCCAGATTTGGTGGTTCTTCTGTTGATGGCTTTGCAAGAGGACTTTCTCTGTTTTTCAGGTCGATATCCAATTTGATTGGATTTCTTGAATATGCTCCTAATCCTGATAAAGCAGCTAACACTTCCTCATAACCCTGAACCTCAGTTTCATATTAATTAGCAAGCACAGATTCAAGGGGTTCATTCTTGAGCAATAAATAAGTCACACTTGCCACTGCCTCATCTATCACATCCTCAGTAGACACCACATTGATATTACTTGGTTGCTTCATCGACTTACAGTTATTGAAGGTCACCTCATCATCGTTCACACGGAACTTCAATTTCCCGCTTTCAACATCCACCTATGCTCTCCCGGTAGCTAAGAATGGCCTTCCCAAAAAAATAGAGATTTTAGCATCGATCTCACAGTCTATAATCACAAAATCAGCCGCAAAGATAAACCGATCCACTTTTGCCAATATGTCATAGAGTATTCCCACTGGGTGCTTGATTGATCGGTCAGCCATAAGGAGTCTCATTGTGGTTGCCTTTGGTTCACCCAAACCAAATTGCTTGTATATTGCATAGGGCATTAAATTGATGCTTGCTCCTAAATCGGACAAGGCTTTAACGAATTGGAGCATGCCAATTGTGCACGGGATTGTGAATGCCCCAGGATCTTCTCACTTAGTGATTGAATCATTTGTCATAATTGCACTGCAACTATGGGACACCTCAATCGTTTCATAATCCAAGCTCCTTTTCTTTGTAACTAGTTCTTTCATGAATTTGGCGTATCCCGGCATTTCCAACAATGCTTCTACCAGATGAAGGTTAATTGATGAGCTCTTGAATACTGACAATTTTTTTTTTTGAACTTCTCATCTTCATTCTTCTTTTTCAAACGTTGGGGAAATGGTGAAGGCATCTTCGATAAAAGATGTATGACTTTTAGAACTTGAACTTCTTGCTCTGCTTCCTCCTGTGGTTCTTTAGTAAGGCTTTGTTGAATAGGTGAATCTTGTTCCTCCACACCTTGACTCTCTTCTATCATATCCCCTATTACCACCTTACCGCTATGGGTAACGACAACCAGCTCTCTTTCAATATAGTCCATGGGAGTTTAAGATGTTAATTGAGCTGATAATAAACTCAATTTACCTTCCAGCATTTTGATGGCATCAGCATGAGAGTTTACTTTACTGTTCAATGATAAAAAGTTATCTTTCATTCCTTTTAGCAAATCATCAGATCCCTCAACTTTATTGAGTATGTGTGATAACAAATCATTTACCCGAGGACTACTTGCACTCCCTTTAGATTTCGAACTTTCACTCAAGTGCGTATGGTCCTCCTCCTAATCATCTTGCTCAGCCCAATCTTTCCAATATCTCCTTGGTTCTTCACCTCTATAATAGTTCCAACCTTGATTTCCACCCCGCGTTTGATAGCGTGGGTGGAAACCCTCCTCGTATCTTCTGGAGTTCCAACCTTGATTCTCCCCCGGTCTTGAATAACCGAAAGAAGAACCCTCCTCAACTCAAAATACTCCACGTGTCCCTTTCATATGTTCTTGTAGAATTTTCATTTGAGATAACATCTTCTTGTTGTTTTCGTCCCTTTCCCTTTCTTCTTCGATCTGTTCTTGCGTTAATCGAAAACATAGTGGGGAAACTTGATCTTCTTTGGTATACCATGCCTGGTATACCTTAGTCATACCATTTAGGAGAAATGAGGCTACTTCAAATGATTGTAACATTATTCCTCCTTGCACCAATTGATCAGCTATCCCTTTATTTACCGAGTCTAGACTCCAATAAAAGTATTGAAGGAGCACATTATCAAGTAGACCATGGCTTGGGCATTGTAATACCAATTTCTTAAACCGGAGCTAAGTTTCGTGCAGAGGTTTTCCATTCAGACGCTTAAAGCTTTGGATGTTATCCCGAATAGTCATCATATTTGAGGGAGGAAAAAATCGCCCATTAAATGCTGTGACCAACTCAGCTAGGCACTTGCACTCTCTCCCATCAATGAGAAAGGGAATAGTCTTAATCGAACTAATTCTTGAGAAATGTTCTTGAACAAGAAAGGTCCACACACATCTACAAAGTTTCAAAGATGCTCATGTGGGTCCTCATGAGCTAATCCACTAAAAAGTCCTTTTAGTTGCAAAAGTTGCAACATGGTGCTTGTTATGTGGAACACCGCATTTTCCTCTACTGGAGGTAGACGGATGGCTCCGACACCTCCCATGAGATGTGGATCATTGATGCTGGGCTCTTGGACATTGTTGAGGTTACCAATGTCATCCTGATGGCCCACCTGGCTCCCGTTACTACTGTTAACACTCATGCTTTTTGAAATGTTTACACAATCAACAGAACAAAATTAAAAATTAAAATAGTAAGCTACCACTAATAAGAACAAAAACTCTATTAAACTAAAAATTCTCAAACAACACCACTTCCCGGCAGCGGCGCCATTTTTATGCTTATCGTGACCAACGACACTAACCTACGGTACGAGTGTCTACGATTGTCAATAATATAGTAACCCAACTAAAGGTTGGGATCGTATCCTAAGGGAGTGGTTTTGAGAACTAATAGAAAAATAAAATTTAGTTCTAACTAGTCATAGCTAAAGACATTAACGAGTAAAAAATTAAACGGTGTGACACAAAAGTGTCAAATATCAATTGGGGGTTTTGTCACAAGAAGTAAAAAGAACAAAAAATAATAAGAAAATCAAGTATGGAGAAAAGTTCTTGGGGTGTGACCACAATACAAGTTGAGATAAATCGTTCGATACATTCTTTCGATAGGAAATTTGCAAGATAATAGTGACTAGGTTAAGCTTTAGATGTAAATAAGTTCCCTCTCGGGAAACTTACCCCGTTTCAAATGTGTTCCTCTCGGAAACCCATTTGCCACATGAAGGCCACCCTACGGCTTACCCCACTCACTCTCTCGAGCTGAGTGTTAGGATATGGGACTAGGGCTCACCCTCTCGGGCTGAACCTCATGTCGACCCACTCCTTAGGCCATCAGTTTAGCGATCTTGGTTTCGTGACCTCCCTCTCTGGCAAGCTCAAAACACATGGGTGGTTTTGTATTTTCAACTACAAACCCATTAAATAAAACCACAACCACTAGGAGAAATCACCATTAACATACATTTAAGCAACTACAAATTCATTAGATTCATACACAACCACTAAACGAAATCACAATTAAACTACAAATAAACTATCAACAATAATGACCCAACAAATATCTTAACCCATATTCGCTAAATCACACTCGAAGAATTGGAGTTTTTAGCTACACATCAAGAGATAAAAATGTATACCTAAATGAGTTTGCATTCAAATGGGTATGAAGAGTTAAGTCTTGTTACAGGCCAAGAATGAAGAATCCAAGAGACAGACCCAACTCCAAATCTTGAAGATGAAAACCCTCTTCTCCTTCAAGTCTCCAAAACCCTCTCACTAAGAGCAAAAAGTACTATTCTATTGTGGAAATTAAAATAAATGTTCAACTCCCCAAAAATTAATTAAGAGTTTAGTATTTATAGACTTCAGAAATTAGTGCTGGCGGATCGCTTGGCGAGGTTAGTCTAGGTCGCCGAATGACTTCTGTGACTCACCCTTCTTCTGTCTCATCGTCATTTTGTGCTTGCTTTACCATCTTTACGTTCTGGACTATTGGGCGGTATAGTACTACTTCGCGGAACTATTCGGCGAAGCACTGACCACTACTTTCGTCGCTTTTTTTATCCTTCTCATTTAGGGCTTCGCGTACTAGAACAAAGGGAGGAGTGAGTCCCTTCGGCGAATCACCTAGTGTGCTTGGCGATGCTCAGGCTTTAGCTTCTTCGTTCTTTTCAGCCTTTTTGTTCCTTTTTGCGCCTAAGTGTCCATGCTTCCACTAAAACATCATATACCTAAAACTTAAGAGTTTTTATAAGATATTGAGACAAAATAAGCATTTGAGGACACTATTCTTATCAAAATAAAGCCCTAAATGAGTCCAATTTGTGGACTCATCAACCGCTCCTTTGGGACTTGACCCCAACTCACTAGTTGGGTTATATTACTATTGAACGATCGATGATACTTAGTATTGGATGAAATATCTTTGATAGCGTTTACAATCTTATCATGGCCACCCTTGTGAGTGTGTGAAATTTGCTTGAACACCCTTTAAGCCTTATTCTTTTCTTGGAAGAAACTTGATGAAATTGTAACCCCTCTTTATCCATTCACCCATAATCCTCATGAAATGTGGTTTGTTGAATAGCCAACTTAGGCCAAAAGCCTAAGTTGGGGGGTGTGGTGAAAAGAGAAGGTAAATCAAAAAAGTGCAAAGAATTCCCCGTTGACCCATGATTTTGAGAAAGATGGAGCCCCTTCATACAAAAAAAAAAAAGAAAAGAAAAGAAGAATGAAAAAGAAACAGAATGAAAAAGTTGTGGAGTAAAGTTGTATAAGTTACAAAAGAAATATGGTGTTCGGTATTCAATGAAAAGTGAATAATGGGGTGAAATTTTGAGTATGGATGAAAATGTTGAAAAAAAGGAAAGAAAGTGTTGTTCATACCACATTTCAAGAGGATAGCAACCACTAAGCCTAAATGACCATACCTTTACACTCAGCCCCGTTACAAGCCTTGAAAAGACCTTTTTTATCTTGAGTGAGCTGAAACGAATGTTGGTTGGAAAATAAGGGCAAACCTATGGGTGAAGTCATGCATGTGTTCATCTTTGTGAGTGTGAGAGTTGTATGTGATTCCGGAACTATAAAATGTCGAACAATTGTATGAATATGGAATCATTCTTTGTGTGAGGGCATTTGAGTATTTTTGTTGAGCTTGAACTTGCATTTGAAACAAGTATTGTGAACTTGAGAATCTTTAATAATGGTAAGTCACAACTTGTATCTTTGAGTGCACAATTGATCCTTGCAAGAGTAAGTTGAGTCTTATTATGTGCATTCATGATTGAGTCTTGTGTAGCACTGTTTGAGACATCCTTTTTGAAATGCTGAACTTGAGTTTTACTTCAGGACAAGCAAAAGTTTAAGTTGGGGGTGTTGTTGAGTCTGAGATTTGGACTTATTTAGGGCTTTATTTGTATAGATTTAGTGTCCTCAAATGCTTATTTTGTTCCAATAACTAATGTTAACTCCTTGATTTTCAGGATTATGGATTGAGGAGCAAAGCAAGGACACTAGTTGCAAAAAGGAACAAAGCGAGCTGTAAGAATGAACAAAAGAGAGCATGGTGATCGCCAAGTCCGTTTGGCGAGTCACCGGGTGGCCATTTGACTGCCTAAAGTTCCAGTGTGCCAAGCCCTGAAGGAAAGAACCAAGTTCGCGAGAGAAAGGAGCAGTCGGCGGATCACTGAGTGGTTTCGTGATGCAGTGTTGGATTGACTAAAGTTATAGACCTTGAGATGCTGAAGGCCAAGGCAGAAAGGCGATGGAATTGACCAAAGGGCGGATCGCCGAGCGAATCGGTGAGCCCGACTTACTTCGCTGAGTGACTCTTTGCAACACATTTTTGGCGACTATAAATACATTTTTGAACATTTAGTTTAGGATCAATCAATCATTAGATTTTATCAGAATACCATATTTTCTTAGTTGGTAACATTGAGACAAGTTTTCTCTAGTTTTCCTTTAGCTTTGAAGAATTTAAGTTTTTCACTTTTGAGAAATTGGTAGTGGGTCTTTGAGATTCTTCAATTTTAACCTTTGTAAATATGAAATTAATCTTACCCAGATAATGGAAACACAATTTGGTAATGATTTTTATCTTTTTATGATGTCTAGCTAAAACTCCAATTCTAGGGGTGTTCTTATGTGATTATGGGATGATTTATCTTATGGGTATTGCTAATTGTTAGTTTAAATTCTATTTAGGAGTGAGTTCAATCAATAATTGGTGTTTAATTTAAGAATTGTAGTTGCATAGCAGTTCTACCCTTGTGTTTTTGGCTTGCTCGAGAGAGAGGTTTTAAAACTAAGATTATTGGTTGATGGTCTGTGGGTATTGGGTTGTCATGGGTTCAGATTGAGAGAATGAATCCTAAAACCTTTTCCACACATTCATCTCAAGAGACTGAATGGACTAAGCGTAGGTCGTTCTTATTTTGCATGCTTGTTGATGTTAGAGAGAAATCGACTTGATTCGGGGTAAATTGTTCGAGAGAAAGTTTACCAACTCTATAGTCTAGGTTACTCACTAATATTTAGATATTTCCTAATAGTTGCAATCACCCATTTTTCTACATTAGCCTATAATCGAATCACATTCCAAGAACCCGTCTCATTATTGTTATTTCGTATTGTTTGTTGTTGTTGTTGTTGATAATTAAAACCAAAACCCCCTTATTTGACATTCGTGTCACCCCTGATTTGAATTATGTTTTTATTCGAAAACTTCTATTCCTATGACTGATTTGACCATGTTCACACTTTACTATTGAATCTTAAATATGTACTTCTCCCTGTGGGATTCGACCCCAACTCATTTAGTTGGGTTTTATATTGACTAGCGATCATTGACACTTAGAATTGGATGAAGTGTCTTTGAAACGTTAATCAAAATGGATCCATTAGCTTGTCAACCTATGTGGGCACATAGTTATGGGATAAGGAGATTCATACTAGAAACCAGGACTCTACTACTGTCATGACCCAGTGGTAACCTCTAGATGTAACAAGGCGTAAAAGACCACGAGAGGCCTCATACAAGCCATTTAGCATATCATAACATAATGTAATAGAAATGATGCAGAAATTTAAAACATTTCAAAACAATCAAAGTCTTTATAAAACTAGCGGAAGTCTAATACAATTGTCTCAGACCATCTAACCAACATGGATAAATCTTGGGACGCAACGCATACAATAGTCAAAACATAAAAGAAAGGCATAAAGGAAAAAGGGTGGTCCAATCCTCTGAGGACTCACCAAATCTTCACTCTTTGATCAACTAAGAACCTAGACACGAGTGTGAGAATCAATGTCGCCGGACCCTACATTTTTATAAAAAATGTAGGCAAGAGTATGCATTAATACAAGAAAGTGCTAAATAAAATAGCTAGCATAAACAACATAAACATAATGGTTAGTCAATATAAAAATAAGCATAATAAATGCACATAAAATCATCATCATAAGAAAGGAGGAATACTTCTCAAGTAACCTCTACTTAACCTTAGTCAAGACTTGGGTCACCCACCTCTAGTCATGCTTACTTCATTGAATGCATCTCCAGCAACAATCCAAGATATTTATTCTTCATAACATAATTCACATTATTCATACTTACTTTTAAAGACATGAGGATTCCCCTCTTTACCTAGCTTACAAAGGCTAATGGGTATTCGCCTCTTGCCTTACTTACGTTATGATCATGGCCACAATCACTTCATATGACATGAGTACTCGCCTCCACATCATTTCATAAGGATAATGGGTACTCGCCTCCATGTCCATTCATATAATAGGAACGTGGGGAATCACCTCTTGTTCAATTCTAAGGAATATGGGAAATCACCTCATATCCTTCCATATGGAGGTCAATGGTAGTCGCCTCTCACCTCATCATTTACATAGTATTTTAGCCTATATTCATTTTAGGTGAGAAATCCTTTCAACCTAGAATCATTCATGTGAGACCACCTTTCACATTTATACATTCATAATTAAGAAATTCATGTGGGAAGTATCTCTTCCACCACACAAACATCAATTACCAACAATTCATAGCTTAAGATTTACTCTCAAAGAATCTTCATCTCATGATTATCATCTATGCTTTATTCTCAAGCAATTAACATAATAAATCACCCATCCTATAAGGATAAACCGAAACGCATAAAGTTTCCTTCCATGGCATCAACCCAATTATATCAATTCTAGGTTATAATCTTGGAATATGCATGGGTACATGTAATTTCACCCTAGAAGAAATTAATTCTATTAGTTCAAGCATAAACAACCATAATCCACTCAATTGGATCAATATTCAACAGAACCCACAACATTTGAAGAAATCCTAACTAGAATTGGGGGAATTTTTCTACAAATAGGGGAAATCTAAGGGACAATATGGGAGGAAGGATCCCATGGATGAAAAAACATTATACCTTGGTTACAAATCCCACAAAAGCTTGAAGATTAGAGATTTGACTTGACCCTAGCTTCAATTTCTTCCTTCTTCTTCCAACTTTTAGAGAAATAATATTTGAGAGAGAAGTTTGGGAATTCTTTTTGGGATTTGAGAGAATGAGTTGAATGGGGGATTTTGGGGGTTAAAAATACTTATATAGGTGTTCTATGCATAGGCAAAATGACACCACATTGATTTAATTAAAACCAGAAAAGACCCTTAAGTCACTAAAAGTAACCGCGAGTCACGACCGACGGACCCCCTGACCGACGGACCATGGTCAGGACGACAGACCGTCCTGCACGTCCCTTTTTCGATGGTCAGAGACTAGTTTTTTGGACTTTGACCTATGGACCTTGGACCAGGGAATATGGTCTGACCGAGGGCCCGTTGGTCAGGCCGTAGTTCTGAGGTCCGAACCTTTGCTGGGGTGATGAACCACGGACCCTACCTAAGGTCTGTGAGTCAGTCCACGGGCCGTGGGTGGCCGATCGTTGATGGCACCTGCAATATTTTTGAAATTGTTGTTTTGCCTCATTTCAAATTCGCGGTGTTACATTATCTCCCCCTTGGGATCATTCGTCCTTGAATGAGATTCTAGGCACATTTCATAGCAAAAAGACTCAAGATTAGCAGCCCACCATGCATGCAACTCATCAAAATGCACACAACCTAGGAGGAAACATCAACTCCAAGCTAAACACACCCAATGCACCATAAGGAACTAGGAACTACATCTAACAACCCAATATGCATGAAATTTCATATTTCTTACATTCAAGGATGAACTATCATTTCCATTTTCCAAACTTAAAAGCATGCTCAACATAATCTCATGGAGCCTATATACAATCTATACCCAAATCACATACTCAAGGAGGAAATTTCCACTCTAAGCTAAGGCATGTTCAACAACTCATCTCATGAAGTCTATAGGCAACTCATACTCAATGCACAACAACATGAGGAAAATAAATCACATAAACCATTTTCTTTCAAAGCTTAAGCTTCTTCATGAACATACATATTAAGGAAATAATGGAAACACATAAAACACACATGACTTCAAATCATAAAGCAAACCAAGAGGAAATTCATTACCTCAAGCTAGAGTAGGAGGAGAAGGAAAGAGATAGGGATATAGGGACATCATATCGGCCTCGGCCTCCCAAGTAGCACCCTTAACTAAATTATTCCTCCATAACACCTTTACGGAAGCAACTTCCTTGTTCTTCAATTTCTTAACTTGCCGGTCTAGAATCTCAACCGGAACTTCTTCATAGGAAAGATTCACTTTCACTCCCAAACCTTCTAAGGGGACTATGGATGTCGGATCTCAAACACACTTTTTCAACATAGAGACATGGAAAACCAGATGCACCGATGCCAACTCATTAGGCAAATCAAGCTCATAAGCAACCTTAGAAACACGTCTCAAAATTTGATATAGGCCTACAAATCAAGGACTAAGCTTCCCTTTCTTACGAAACCTCCTTACACCCTTCATGGATAAGATTTTCAAGTAAACCCAATCAAGAACATCAAATTAAACATCTCTCCTTATAACATTAGCATAAGACTTTTGTCGACTTTGGGCGGTTCTCAACCTCTCAATAATGAATCAAACTTCTCAATTGCCTCTTGAACTAACTCGGTCCCTATCAAGGCAACCTCACCCATCTCAAACCAACCTATTGTCCATGAGACCTACACCTCCTACCATAAAGACACTAAAAAAGAGCCATATGAATACTTGAGTGATAGCTATTATTATAGGCAAATTCAATCAAAGGCAAATTGTCATCCCAATTTCCCTTGAAGTCAATCACACAAGCCCTTAACATATCTTCCAAAGTTTGGATAGTACGATCTGCTTGCCCATCGGTTTGTGGATAAAAATATGTGTTATGCTTAACCTTAGTGCCATGACCCTTCTAGAAAGATTTCCAAAATTGAGAAGTAAACTGAGTACCTCTATCGAATATAATGGATGAGGGAACTCCGTGCAATCTCACCATTTCTCTCAAATAGAACTTAGCATAATCTTTTGCCGAGAAAGAAACCTTGATACGAATGAAATGGGCTGACTTCGTCGTTTGGTCTACTATAACCTAAGTCGAATCATATTGTCGTCGAGTTCGTGGCAAACCAACTATGAAGTTCATATTCATGTCTTCCCACTTCCAAGTAGGAATGATAATGTCTTTTGATAAACCTCCCAATTTTTTATGCTCCACCTTCACTTGTTGGAAATTTGGACACTTGGCCACAAATCCCGCAATATCCTTCTTCATCCCATTCAACCAATATATCTCCCGCAAATCACTCTATATCTTGGTGGATCCCGGGTGAATAGAATACCGAGAACTATGGGCTTCAGTCAAAATTTATTCCCTCAAGTCATCAACATTCGAAACACATAAGAACTTGATATCTAGGGACATCATCTTCCCCTTGGGAGAAGGCCTCAACGAAATTTCTAAGTACCGCTTCTTTAAACTCTACCAAAGTCAGATCAAGACATTGTGTTGCTTTAAGATCCGCCACAAAAGATGATTCTGACCCTTTATGAACCATAACACCACCCTTGGCGGAGTCTACTAATCGAACACCTAATCGGGCCAATCTATGGACATCACGAGCCAACTCTTTTCTATCATCATCAACATGTGCAACACTACCCATCGATAGTCGACTAAGAGCATCTGCTACTACATTTGCCTTACCGAGGTGATATAGAACACTCATATTATAATCCTTCAACAATTCTAGCCACCTTCTTTGGCTGAGATTCAAGTCATTTTAGGTAAACATTTATTGTAAACTCTTATGGTCAGTGAAAACATCAACATGAACACCATCCAAATAATGCCTCCAAATCTTTAAGTCAAATACCACCACTGCCAATTCAAGGTCGCGGGTAGGATAGTTCTTCTCATGAACTTTGAGTTTCCTTAAAGCATAGGCAATCACCTTACTATTTTGCATAAGCACACATCCCAACCCAACTCTAGAGGTGTAACAATATACCACAAAGCCATTCGTACCTTCCGACAAAGTCAACACCGGAGCAGAAGTAAGTCTATCTTTCAACTCTTGGAAACATTTCTCAAAAGCATTCGACCATATGAACTTGGCCTTCTTTTGAGTCAAAGTAGTTAATTGAGAGGCAATCATAGAAAACTCCTCAAAAAACCTTCTATAATAACCGGCCAAACCCAAGAAACTTTGAATATCTGTCGGTGATAGAGTTCTAGGCCAACTCTTGACCGCATCCGTCTTAATCAGATCCACATCAATACCCTTCCTTGAAAAAATATGGCCTAAGAAAGCCACAGACCGTAACCAAAATTCACATTTGCTAAACTCTGCATAAAGTTGTTGGTCCCTAAGGATTTGTAATACGATCCTCAAATGATCAACACACTCATTCTCGCTACTAGAATAACATATAAAAGTATTGTCTAAACACCTATTCATCAAATCAATGAATACCTTTGATGCAATAGTCAAATAAAAGGACAGCACCAAGAACTCATAAAGACCATATCGGGTTCTAAAAGTCATTTTTGGAATATCTTCTTCTTTCACCCTCAATTGGTGATAACCCAACCAGAGATCAATATTAGAGAAATAACTTGCCCCTTGAAGTTAGTCAAACAAATCATCTATCCTTGGAATATGATAGTTATTCTTAATGGTCACCTTGTTCAATTGTTGATAGTACACATACAGAGCGAACCATCTTTCTTTCTAACAAATAAAACTGGAGCACCCAATAAAGAGATACTTGGTCAGATGAAACCCTTATCCAACAAATCTCTCAACTGCTCTTTCAACTCCTTAAGTTCTGCTGGAGCCATTCTATAAGGAGGAATAGAAATAGGTTTCGTATCTGGGAGAAGGTCAATACCGAAGTCTATTTACCTTTTGGGAGGAAAACCGGTTAGATCATCTGGGCACACTTTTGGAAACTCATTCACAATGGGAACCGACTCAAGAATAGGGGTTTTGGAATTTACATCCCTCACCCTAACTATATGATAAATGCAACCCTTAGAGATCATATTTCTAGCTTTAACATAGGAAAGAAACTGACCCATAGGTATAGAATTTCCCCACTTCCACTCTAGGATAGGCTCATTTGGAAACTGAAACTTTACCACATGCGTCCTACATTTAATAGAAGCATAACAAGAGTGCAACCAATCCATACCAAGGATAACATCAAAGTCTAACATATCAAGCTCTACCAAGTCAACAAAAGTAACTCTATGAGATAAGGACACGAGACATCTCTTATAGACTATTTTAGCCACCATAGAATCACCAACAGGGGTATAGACAGAAAAAGGTTCTAACAACACATCAAGGTGCACATCAAACCTCATAGCCACATATGGTGTCACAAAGGCCAAAGTAGCATTGGGATCAAGTGAAGCATATAGATCTATTTGGAAAACTTTTCATATACCAGTGACCATGTCCAGAGAACTCTCTTGTTCACCCCGGGATTGGAGAGCATAGAATCGGTTTTGCTTAGGAGCATTCGCACCCCAACCACTTAGACAGGATGAAGGGTAGGGTTGAACCCTACGACGAGTATCTCCCTCATTCTTAGAAACCGAAGAACAATTCCTTATCTTGTGATTCGTCTTTGCATACCCAAAGCAAGTACTGGAACCCGCTACATACTTTCCCTCATAATTCCTTCCACATTTAGCACAAGTAGGCATCAAGGACCTATTACCATCTCCTTGAGGTTTAGGGTTAGACACCCTTTCATTATTAGACCTTGGAGGAGCATTAGAAGAACCTTGCCCAAGAACTTTTACCAAAACCTTGAACGACCCCATCCACCGGACCTAGAATATGAGAAGTTACCATTATCCGTTCTTGCCCTCTTCGCTTCCCTAAATCTTTCCTTGAGTTTTTCCTCTTCAATTTTTTGGGCCTGCACCATAAGATGAGAAATGTCCATATCATGGACAAGTATAGCGGTGCGACATTCTTTGACTACTATGTCGGACACACCTGACATAAACTTACACATCTTGGCCATGCGATACGCCACAATAGAAGGAGAATATTTGGACAATTGAGTGAACAACAAAAAATATTCCCTTACACTCATATTTCCTTGCCGAAGGTTAATGAACTCAAGCACCTTAGCTTCTTTCATCTCAAGAGGGAAGAATCTATCAAGAAAAGCACTTTTGAACATTTCCCATTCTATGGGACCCGCTCCTTCCGGCCTTGCCTCTTTCCATTGATTGAACCAAATTTGAGTAACAACTTTGAGTTGGTAAGCAGCCAATTCTGCCTTCTGTACTGGTGTCACTCCTATAATAGCAAGTATCTTAGAGACCTCGTCAATAAACTCTTGAGGATCTTCCTCAACTTTGGAGCCATAAAATTCTAGAGGTTTCATCCTTGTAAAGTCCCTCACTCTTATCACCGCCGTACCCACATTTGGGTTCACAGGAACTACCACCTTTCTATTGGCTTGAGCCGTCACGCCTTGAGTTAACACTTTGAATGCCAACCTAAACTCCGCATTTCACTACAACAAATTTGATTATTAGCGACAAATAATTTTATCACTAGAAACTCACATTTCATCACAAAAAGAATTTTGTGACGAAAAATAATTCGTCAGTCATTCGTCCCTAAAGCATGGGTCACTAAATGTATACATAGACAATTTGTGTTTCGTCACTACATAAAAATGTATTAACTACAAAAATATTTTATGTCCCAAAATGCTTCGTATTTATGATAAATTTGTTCGTCATAAAAATATTTAGAGTTGTAGGTAAAGATATATTTTTGTCACTAAGTAGGTTATTTTAGCCGACGAAAATGATGTGTCACTAACTATTTAGTTTAATTAGTGACGCTGCAATTTGCCACTAATATTTTATGTATTTCGTAGTCAAGCAAATAATATTGCTTCACTAAAAACTACTTTTTACATACAACTTTTTCGCTGTCCCTAAAGGTAAAAATTAGTGACAACTTTATATTTAAATAATTTTGTAGTTGAAACAATCATGTCGTCACTAAAAATAATTCTTTTGCCGACAAAATAAAATTGTCACTAAAAATATCATAAATAAGTAGGCAATATTTGGGACAAAAAATAATTTTGTCACAGAATGTCATACTTTAATGACGAAAATGCTATCGTCTTAGAAAAATAATGTATTTGTCACTAATAATTGAGCTTTTGAAGATAAAATGTTTCATCACTAATGACATTTAAACTTGTAGCAATACTATTTACAATTTGTATTGAGCTAGGTCTCCGTAAATTTAAAATTTATTTAAAAATTAAAATTATTAAATAATACAAATATATTAAACTTAATAGCATGGAGTAATTTTTTAATAATGAGCATTATACGCTATACAAATTAAAATTAACAACATACTAAAAGAAGCAAGATAATAATAAAAAAATTACACTGTCGTATATTAATTAAGAAATCTAAAATGACATTCATGAGATAATATCTCAACATTCCCCTTAAGGAAAAATATATTAAGTAAAAATTATTCAACTTGAAAGTCTAACTAAGATATACTAAATATTAACAAAATCGAGGCAGTAAAATCGAGGTTACTTCTCAAAATACCATTGCAAAAAGCACTTCACTAGCCACTAGTCTTGATTTCCCCCTTCCACAACCTCTCTAAAAGAAAAATAAATTGATTTCATACTTTATGATATCATGATATACAACAACATATCTAAGTGTAATCCCTCAAATGGAATATGGGGGATAGAATGTAAATCAGAATTTAGACATCTAAAGACAAGAACATGTGCCTAACTTTAAATTATCAAAGGTTGTGTGTCATGTATGGATTTAAAATTTGGGATGGCAGGAACACTAAAAGAAGACATGGAGAGAGATAGGCATAGATGTACCTATATGATACTGTTTAAGACTTCCTCAGGATTTTAAACAAAAAATTGTTGTAATTCATTCAAGAAACATAAATATATGGCAGGGTAGAAGTGGGACAACTTCACTAAATTTAAAGCTAAGTGTCAACACTAGCCGGACACAAATTGATCTTGCAAGAAAATTAATTTTGTCATCAATAGGATTAACTAGTGTTGGGTACTTATGTTTAACAAACACATTATTTCGAAATTAAAGCTTAATATCAACACTAGATGGACACAAATCGATCTTGCAAGAAAATCAATTTTGTCATCAATAGGATCAACTGGTGTTGGTACTTATGCCTAACAAACACATTATTCCTAAATTAAAGCTTAGTATCAACATTGGATGGACATAAATCGATCTTGCGAGAAGATCAATTTTGTCATCAATAGGATCAATGTAACAACCCTAAAAATGAACTAGGTAAGCTAGAGCCTCACATGTGTCATTGTAGATTGTTTATGTGGGTTTAATGGTTTAAAATCAGTGTGCATGATTGTTAGGCAGTGTTTAAAGGTGTTAGGCAGTGTATAATGTTAGTTTAGTGTATTTGGAAGTCAAACGTCAAGAGACGTCCATGACGTTCGGAGACTAGCCTAGTGTTGGTGCTAGTGTGTGTGATGTGTTGTCGTGGTTTTGTGTGTGGTTTGAGGTTCTAGGTTAGTGGGAGTGACCCTAGTGTCTAGGAGGGTTGGTATAGGGTCATGACGTCCGGGTACAACTCCCCAAGGACCAACCTAAGGGTCCTTGGAGAGGACCCAAACCATGGCAAGAAAACTGCCCAAGGCAGTGTGGTTGATGCCAGGCTTGACGCCTCATCAATTGAATGACGCACCATCAAGAAGGGGCGTGGCTCCACAATTAGGTGTGGGAGCTTAGCCCCCACCTTGACAACTCTCAGTCCCAAACGACGCCCACCAGGATGGTCCGTCAATGCATTGACGGTCCATCAATGATAGGTCATCAATGGGCACTGTAAAAGCTGTCCAAAACCAGCTAAGCCAAGGGTGGGTTGGTAAATTCCCCCTCCCCCCCCCCCCGCTTGGCTAATTAAATGTATGGGCATTTATTTTATGTTGTGTTTAGTATTTTTAGTATATTAAAGCATTTAAGTGAGGGTTTTCACTTCATTCTTCAAATTAGAATTTCCAAAATCATTCTCTCTCTAAAAACTCTCTCTAGTTCATAGAAGAAGAAGAAAAAGAGATAGGGCTTGGAATTGGTGAGTTCTTCATCAAAATTCGAGTTGATTCTTCAAGTGAAGTATGGTGGCTCTTCCTCTAGGACTCATCTTCATCCTAGAGTCAATTTCAAAGGATTTTACAATGTTTTCAAAAAGTGACTAAAAGCTTAATTTTGAATTTTATCAAGGGTTCTTGCACGAAAATGATTTGAAACGTTTGGATATGGATTAATTGATGTTTGTTTGTGGTTTTTGAATGAAATACTCCATGAACCCTTGGCTTCTACAAAACCCTAAAATTTGCTAAGAAGTGGGTCTATATCTATAAATTCAAAGTTGATAGAATTATGTGTAAAGTGAATGGTATTGATATCTCTTGTGTTGTTTAATGTTTATTTATGATTAATTGTTGATAATGGATGAATTAATGGTGGTAAGCCTTATGGGTGAAGTATTGGTGATTTTGGCTATGGCTTCAGATTATGGTAAGAAGGATTGAACTCTCTTTATTGAATTGATTGTTGTTGGTAGGTTGGATACCCCTTTGGTGGAAGTGTCATATCTTATTCTTGTGTGGTATTATTGTGAATTGTAGCTATGAAGGCATTAGTGAAGTAGTTGTATAATGTGGGAATATTGCATTATTGTGAATTGAGGCCACGAAGGGTATTATATGAGTGTTATTACATTGTTGTATTATTATACACATATGAGGCTATATGTAAAGTCCTAAATGAAGCTATATGTAAAGTTTGTCTGAAGCTATAATGTTAAGATGTTCTAATGGTATTAATGTGATATTTTATGGATGGACTATGATGAGTCTTTATAAGATGATGTTATAGCTTTTATGCTAGACTTGAGTATCTTGTCTTGTGTCATGAAAGCTTGATTATGTATATGAGTATATGAATGTTTGGTTGGGCTATGACTTAGTAATGGAGCTCTTCCTATAAATGCTAAAAGAGGAATTCTAGGCCAAGACTTGAATTGGCAAGACTTAAGCATAGTGCCTTTTCATGAGTCTAGCTTTCCTAAGTAAATGTATAACCTTGAATGATGGGCCTTAGGGTGATGTTCCCTTCTTGAGTGAAATGCTTAGAGATGGATGGAGCCGGAACGGAATGAGAATCCTTATCTAAGAAAGTCAAATGAACTATCCTTATGAACCTAGATTGGCTATGACTAAGAAATGGGGCCTTTCTTGGGAAGTGGTACTTTGAGTTGGTTGAACTAGAAAAGGAACCCTCTCTAGTACATATGTGATTGAATACTCTATGGAAACCAAGGCTAAGCACCGAGTGGATGTGGTTAGGATGGTGGCCTAGTTGAGCATGAGATTAGGCACAATGAACATCCTTGGACATCTCTTAAACCATGTGCCAACATGGGTTGCTTTTAGTTCTACCCTTGGCAAGTAGAACAACCTCCACGGAGTAGGATAGACTCTGGATTCCATACCTTGCTAGTGTGGTCTATGTCGGTTAAGGCCTATTTCCATCATATGGGATATGCACTCTAATATTGGATAGGTTCTACAACGTGTAGGTAGTAGTATGGGATGCTATCTACACATGGCACGAGTAGGCTTAGAAGATACTAAAGTGAGTTCCCTAAGCCTTAGGGCTATTATGTGGTTGTCCCCTATATGCTTGTGTGTCTCCTAAATGGTTTTATAAATAATGTTGACTTAGTATGTTATAATGTAAGGATAAACCCTTGTCTATGGTAAGTCTTAGGAACACTTAGGTGTATATGAAGAGGTTGTATGGGCGGTCACTTCATTATTCACTTAACTGTGGCTTAGGGTGACTTGAGATAGAGGCTTAAATGGTAATGAAGGAATTACTTGCTAGCTTGTTCAAGTATTGTACACTTGTGTTAATTGAGTTGTAAATGATGTGAATATGGTCTTATTTGTGAATGGTGACTTGAAATGTGGGTTTATGCTTGTGGTTGTAAAGGTTTGTTAAAGAAGGTCTTAAAAGCATACATTCCTTGTAAATGTCCGTTGTGCATGTTTTCTTGCATGGTCATCATACTTAGTACCTATTGTACTAATTCCATATTTCTCTATTGTTACAAGTGTAGGTGGTGGAAAGTGAGGAGATCTTTTGAGGAAGCTTGGGATATTGACTCTTCTCAAGAAGCTTGGTATGTCCTCATATATTCGAGGACATAGTTGTTGTCTTTCTAGTATTTCCATTTAGACATTGTATAAGACTTATATTTTCTATTGTTGTAAAGGGTCATGTCCCTAAGATGTTCTATTCGTGTCTAAAATGGTACATCAGACTTAGAAATTCTACTTCTTTACATTTGAAAGATTTTATGAGTATTATGGATTTGTTTTAAAAAGTGTTTATTCCTTACGGTTTTTATTACCGAATGAGATAATTGATTGTTAAGGGCTGGTATTAGACCTCCAAGAGGTCGAGTACGCATGTTACAACTTGGGGGTGCTCTCGGGTCGTGACAATCAACTAGTGTTGGTATTTATGCTTAACAAATATTTATTTTTAAATTTAAATCTAAGTGTCAACACTAGATGGCCCAATTTTATTTTGCAAGAAAATCAATTTTGCCATCACAAGGATCAAGTAGTGTTGGTACTTATGCTAAACAAATACATTATCACCTAATTTAAAGCTAAGCCAACCCTCGATGGACAGAAACAAATTATCGCAAAATAAAAGCTAAGTATCAATACTAGATGGACACAAACACATTATAGAAAACAATTGTACTTGAACTTTAGAAATTTAAACTACATTCACGGACATTGTTTCTCCTTCCATCCCAAGTTTGATTATCTAGTTTTGGCAATCTCATATAACTAGAGCTTAAATAAATTTGAATATATTTAGAGTTCTAATATTAGAGTTATTTACAGATCTGTTTGAGAAATTGTTGGACCATGTAAAAGTCCAAGTAAACTTCAATATAACTTTATTATAAGTATTGTTATGTATGTATGATGATTAATCAAATACATGGATTACTATAACTTCGCCGAAGAGGAGAGGAATGGAGATGCGAGGGTCTCGCTGTTGTTGTTGTCGTCTTTGATGGGGTTCGCCAGTGATTATCCTACCTTCGCCAGAGTTGGCTTCTTGCCGCTCGCTGGTCAGAGCAGCTGGAGCATCTTTTTATTATTGTCGTCCTCACTGGAGTGGAGGAGAAGAGAGAAAGAGGCTTGCCAGTCGGAGTTGTTCCTCACATTGCTTCTCGTTGGCGCAACCTTCGCTTGCTGGCAAGAAGAACGGATTGGAGGCGGCGCCCAGTTGCCGACTGCTAGCTAGACGACGTTGTTCGCTGCTTCGCCTGAGCTTCTAGGAGAATAGATGTGAGGGAGATATAGGGGGAGGAGGAGATGAGAGGAAGATGAAGAAAGAAGGATGGCTTAGGATTTTGGTTCTTTGGTTTAAAGTAGAGAAGAATGAAGATTTGATCTCAGCCTTTGGTTTGAATGATATGGGCGATCAAGATTTTATGTTGTAGTTGATTTGGGTGAACGAATGACTGAGATTAAAGGATGGGGCTTTTGAGAATTGAATTGAATCAGATAGGCTATAATTGAAAAGTGTTGAAAGGTTGTAATTGAAATAAGCAAAAGGCCATAATTGACATGAAATTGAATATGAAAGACTGGAGTTGAAAAAGAATTGGATAGGAAGAGGGCTATGAATTAAACAAAGTGAATAAAAGAGGTTATTATTTAAATTATTTAATGGGAGATTAAGGAAATGTTATTCAATTAATAAAATATTACATATATTAAAGTATTTTCATATAAATTAAACAGATCTAAATTTAAAAACATTTAAATAAAGTAGATATTTCTAGTTTAACTAGCGATAAATCTAATAATTTAATAATAATAAAAATAATTTAATATTAATAATTGATAATTTTTTAAATTAGCGATACTATAATATATAATTTTAGACAAAATCGATTAAGATTTTAAAACTCGAATATGTTTGAAAAATACGAATTTAATCGAATAGGTCGGTCAAAATTGTGTGTCAACAATATATATATATATATATATATATACACACCTCCTAATTATAAAAATTTAATTTTATCGATCCTAATTATATAAATTTAATTTTATCGATCAACATAAGTTTATCAATATCAAATTTAATATATAAATCTCCTTAGATTGATCATCGATATTTCTTTAATTGATAATATATTTCATAGCTGAAACATTTGTATATAAGACTTGATTTGTTAAACTACTCGACGAGTATTTAATCAACATATTTCATACTCTGATGAATTATCCTTTACATGTCATTGCCTACGTATGATCACTACACTTGACATCCATTCAATAAGGAGGAGATAGAGAGGAGAGGCGGATCCGCCTCTTTGGTAGATGAAGAATGAAAGATTTAGGGGTTTTTTGGTATTAAAAAAGGAAGGTAGAGGGTTTCGATCTCAGTCATTGATCACATTTGAATGAGCGCTTATGATTTGATCTTGGATTTAACTTAAAGGATGGACGGTTGGGATTAAATCAGAATTTAGAGTTGATAATAGGAATAAGACTAGGCTATAATTGAAATCAACAATGGCTATAATTGAAATGAGAATTTGAATTGGAATGACTAGAATTGAAATGAATTGGAATAGAATAGGCTAAAAATTAAATATTTTGGAGGAAAATTAAGGAAGAGCTATTAAATAAATTAAATACTACACACATTAAAATATTTTCATATAATTAAACACACTTAAATTTTAAAAATATCGAGTAAGTAAATACTACAAACATTGGGTATAGGTTGGTCAAAATTGGGTGGCAACAATCACAATAATTAAAAATTAAAAGACATATAAAAGATTAAATTGATTATAATATTTTATGAGTGTCACATAAATTGGACAAGTGGAATAACATATACTTTTTATTTAATTTTTAAAATTATTTTAGATTATAAATTATTGTGATTTATAATACTTTTTACGTAGTTTTGAAATATATAAATTATTAGAAATTATTTTTCATACTTTCGTAGACAAATGAAAAAAATTACCTTCAATTTAATTTAAATTCCACAAAGCACACATGTCAACCATGACATGTGTGCTCAGAGAGTCTTATATACTTGTAGTGGCAAAACACCATCCTTTGCATGGACCCAATATTTGTTCATGAAGTTATTCTTCAATTTTAAGTAGTTTAATTATATAATTCTAGATTTTCAAATACATACAAATATTATCAATATTATATATTTTAAATAGTGTTAATTAAAAAAAATTGGTGTGAGCCCAAAAACTCTGAAAAAACTGATAATTTAGTGAGATTTATTATAAAATACTCCCCCCGTTCCTTTTTACCTGTCAATTTTTGACTTGACACGCTTATTAAGAAAAACAATGATTGATATAGTAAATTTACCATTTTACCACATTTAATTGATAGAATCTTAAACATATTTACTCATTAAAAAAAGTAAAACAAAGAAAAAAAAAATAAAAGAAATATTTACTCAATAAATTTTTCAAAGACATTAACTCAATGTTATATAAATTGAGGGTATAATAGGGAGAAAATTTTTATATTTAACTATGAAATTATTATACTTCATTTGTCACATGTAATTATAAACAAGCATAGCCAAATATTATTATATTTAGCTATGAAATTTTTTTTCGTCACAAATAGTTAAATTATTTAGCTACAAATTTTAAGTCTCCATTATTTAAATATTGTATATTTAATGACAAAACTATGTTGTCACTACATCACACATTGATTAGGGGCAATAAAATTATCATCACTTCTAGCTTATAGTATTAGTGACAAAAACTAAGGTCACAATTAAATATAAAATTTTGTGGCTATTTCAACAATTTTTTTGTGACAAAGCCTTTTTTGTGTCAAAAATTGTAACTAATTTTAAGACAAATAATAGTTTATCACAAATTGGATACATTATTAGTGACAAAATAATTTGTCACTGATAAATTAAAATTTGTCGCTAATGGTACTTAATAAATGGCGCCAAATTATATTTTGGTGGGAAACTCAACTCGACGAAATTTTGCTACAAAATGTTATGTTTCGTCATTAAAAGTGTGTGGTTCATACATTTTAATATTAAATGTAATTTTTTTCACAAAAAATGAATAATTAGTGAAGAATTATGTGTCGTACCTAATAATTTCGTAGCTAAATGTCATGTTTGTTGCAGTGTTTGTTACATTGTCAGCCAAAGGATCAATCAGAGCTTGAGGAGGAGTTTGGGTAGGAACTTCTTGACCTTGTCTCCCTCATTCGTTCTAGCATTAGCCTTTCTAGTAGTCATATCCTAAAAACCATCGGGTAAGGATTAGGAGAAAGAGTGTATAGAGTTAAACTCCACGGCACGACTTAGGGAAATGAAGAAGTGAAGTTTCTAACATCTAGTAGCCTCTCATGCATAAATGTGTCGCGCTTCACACTTATGAACAAGATTCTATTTGACGTGGTTTGAGACATCCTAGAATCATACTAAACCTTATGCTTTGATTACCATGTTTTTCAGGACCCAACGGTACCCCCTAGATGCAACAAGGCGTACAAGACCCCAAGAGGCCTCATAGAAGCTACTTAGCATATCATAACATGAAGTAATAGAAATGATGGAGAAATTTAAAACATTTCAAAACAAACAAAGTCTTTATAAAATGAGCTGAAGTCTAATACAATTGTCTCAAACCATCTAACCAACATGAATAAATCTTGGGACACAGCCCATACAATAGTCCAAACATAAAAGAAAGGCATAAAGGAAAAAGGGTGGTCCAAATCCTCAAACTCTATGAGGACTCACCAAATCTTCACTCCTTGATCAACTAAGAACCTAGCCATGAGTGTGATAATTAATGTCGTCGGACCCTACATTTTTATAAGAAATATCGGCAAGAGTATGCATTAGTACAAGAATGTAATAAATATGAGAGCTAGCATAAACAATATAAACATAATGGTTAGTCAATATAAACCATAAGCATAATCAATGCACATAATAAATGAGGAATATTGTAACCTCTACTTAACCTTAGTCAAGACTTGGGTCATCCACCTCTAATCATCCTTATTTCATGGAAGGCATCTCCAACAACAATCCAAGCTATTCATTCTTCATAACATAATTCACATTATTCATACTTACTTTTAAAGACATGGGGATTTGCCTCTTTTCCTAGCTTAAAAAGACTAATGGGTATTCGCCTCTTGCCTTACTTACTTTAAGATCATTGGTACTTGCCTCCACAATCACATCATGTGACATGGGTACTCGCCTCCACATCATTTCATAAGGATCATGGGTACTCGACTCTATGTCCATTCATCATAATAGGAACATGAGGAATCACCTATTTTTCAATTCAAAGGAATATCAGAAATCACCTCCTATCCTTCTTATATGGAGGTCAAGGGTAGTCGCCTCTAGCCTCATCATTTACATAGTCTTTTAGTCTAGATTAATTTTAGGTAAGCAATAATTTCAACCTAGAATCTTTCATGTGAGAAATCCTTTCACATTCCGGTGTGCTAGACTTTCTCAGGATTCGACAAAAGATATTGAGGTTACTCATTTATCCTCCACTAACATCCAGCGTATAGAGGCTGAGTACACTCGAGAGGAGGCCGACAGGAGGAAAGCAGCTCCGGTGGATACATCTCCAGAGGTGGACATTGACTCTATACCTACAGAGGCAACTTTGCCTACTCCGGCCTCCGAGCCTTCAGGTACATCTACTCTTACTTCTTCCTCCCAGGCCCCTTGTACTTCTACTACAGCCCAGCCCAGCACGGCAGGATTACTCAGGCTATGATCCTGAATATGGGGCACCTATCCCATTCAACTGATGTGAGGGCTACCAAACTAGAGGCGGCAGTCCTCTGGATGATTGAGAGTGTTGTCATAGCTGCACTGACCCCCGTACAAGCATCAATTGAAACTCTCACTATGAGATTTGAGGCTTGGAGAGTAGATAGGGGAGACTTCATAGGTGACGACTTTGAAAGTCGAGGTTGCAGATTTAAGAAAGGACGTGGACTACTTGAAGTTCACTGACTTCAGTTCATTATTGGAGGCAGCGGATGATATGGATTCCCCAGTGACTTCTGAGATCCCTCCATCCATCACTGGAGATGTACATCGGGATGACGTAGTAGTTGATGAGTCGGAGGCAGAGACCGATGAGGATCAGATAGAGGTGCGAGATGCTAAGGTATATGATGATCTCGTAAACCTTGAGGATGTGATGTTTGAGACCTCTCACCAGACTTCTTTGAGAGACACCACCATGGGTGAGTCCAGTGGAGCTGGTACTTCTAAGGTAACTCCAGGCACTGATGCCCATGATTAGACTCATGTTACACCGGGCATTGATGCCCTGACAGATGGAATGATTGTGTAGACAGGATCCCTCTTTACCTCCCTCTCTGTCATCTTTAATTACTTTTTAAATATTTTTATTGCATTTGAGGACTTGTGATTAGTATTTTATTTATATATTGGGTTTTGTGCTGAAATTTGTGTTTTAACACTATTTTTGTGAAGTTTGAGCTTGTGGCTCATTATTTTGAATGTAAATGAGTTTTGGACCCTTCCAAAATAATTATACCACCTCTTGTGTATTTAATTGTGGTTGTTCTTGTGCAAATTTGATTGTCGGTTGTGATCAATACTGATGACTTGAATAGTGCTCTGAACCAAACAAACATGAATGTACGGCTACGATGAGGCCAAATGAAGTTGCATAGGCAATATGTGAACTCATTGCATCTCGTTGTGACTAGCTAATTATCAAATTGAGTCTCTTGTGATGAACATTGCACACTAGCGCAAGTGTGGAGTCTTGTTTGACATCAGTGTCAATGCCTTGTATGATGAGCTTACCGTGAACCTTGTGTGGTGACACCTAGCATTTGCCCCATTGGTCCGGTTGACCAAGTGATGTGAGCTCTTGAAATGATCTTAGCAACAATTTTTAAAGAGTGAAATTTTTTGACATTATACCTCTTTTGTGGCCTACCTTGTGAGATATGTGAACTTTGTTTGAGCACCGTTTGAGCGTTAGCCTTTTTCTTGGAAGAAACTTGAGCAAATGCAACCTCTCTTTATCCCTTTACCTTAATAATCATGAGTATGGTTTGTGTAAATAGCCAATTTAGGCCAGAAGCCTAAGTTGAGAGTGTGGTGAAAAGAGAAGGTAAATCAAGAAGTGCGAAGAAATCCCCCTCTATCCATGCTTTTGAAAAAGAAGGAACCCCTCCATACAATAAAAAAGAGAGAAAAAGAAAAGAAGAAGAAAAAAAATAAAGAAAAATGTTGAAATAAAGTTGCCAAAAGAAATGGGGTGTCCAAAGTTTCATGGAAAATGAATAATGGGGTGAATTTTAAGCATGAATGAAATTATTAAAGAAAAGGGGAGGAAGTGTTGTTCATACCACATTTCATGAGGATAGCAGCCATGAGCCTAAATGACCATGCCTTTACACTCAACCCCGTTACAAGCCTTGATAAGACCATTTTGATCTTGAGCGAGCTGAAGCATGAGTTGATTGGAAAATAAGGGCAAACCTATGGGTGAAGTCATGCATGTGTTCATCTTTGTCAGTGTGAGAGTTGCATGTGATTTCGGAGCTATAAATTAGTGAACCATTGTGTGTGAATATGGAATCATTCTTTGTGTTAGGGCATTTGAGTACCTTGTTAAGATTGAACTTACATTTGAAGCAAGTATTGTTAGCTCGAGAATCTTTGATAATGATGAGTCACAACTTGAATCTTTGAGTGCACAACTGATCCTTGCATAAGTAAATTGAGTATTTTTGTGTGCATTCATGATTGAGTCTTGTGTAGCACTGTTTGAGACATCCTTTTTGAATTGTTGAACTTGAGCTTTACTTGAGGACAAGCAAAAGTTTAAGTTGGGGGTGTTGATGAGTCCTAGATTTGGACTCATTTAGGGCTTTATTTGGATAGATTTAGTGTCCTCAAATGCTTATTTTGTGCCAATAACTGATGTAAAATCCTTGATTTCCAGGTATTTGGATTGAGGAACAAAGCATGGATACTAAGTTGCAAAAAGGAACGAGGCGAGCTGAAAGAACGAAGAAATGAAGGCTTGGTGATTGCCAAGTCCCTTTGGCGAGTCACCGAATGGCCATTACCTCGCCTAAAGTTCCAGTGTGTCAAGCCCTGAAGGAGAAAATCAAATTGGCGAAAGAAAGGAGCAGTCGGCCTGTCGCCGAGTGGTTTCGCGATGCAATGTTGGATCGCCCAAAGTTACAGAACTTGAGGATGCTGAAGGCCAAAGCAAAAAGGCGATGGAATTGACCAAAGGGCGGATTGCCGAGCTGATCGGCAATCCCGACTTACTGTGTTGAATGGTCCTTTGCAGCATATTTTTGGCGACTAAAAATACGTTTTTTGAACACTTAGTTTAGGATTTATCAATCTTTTATCCAGAAATTAGAGCTTTTATCATTATCATGTATAAGTATCTTATTTTTGAACTCTGAGTATTGAGACAAATTTTCCTTAGCTTTGAAGAATTGAAGTTTTCCATTTTTGAGAAATTGGAAGTGGGTCTTTGAGATTCTTCAATTTAGACCTTTTTAAAGCCGAAACTAATCGTACCCAGTTGATGGAAACTCAGTTTGGTAACGATTATTATCTTTTTATGATGTCTAGCTAAAACCCCATTTCTTGGGGTGTGATTATATAATTATGGGTTGATTTAACTTGTGGGTATTGCTAATTGTTAGTTTAAATGTTGTTTAGAAGTGATTTCAATCAGTAATTGTTGTTCAATTTTAAAAGAATTGTAGTCGCAAATGCAGTTCTACCTCGTTGTTTTGGCTTGCTCGAAGAAAGTAGGTTTTAAAACCAAGATTACTGAATTTATGGTCTGTGGGTATTGGGTTTTCATGGGTTCAACTCGAGATAGTGAATCCTAAACCCATTTCCACACATTTAGAGCTCGAGAGAGTGAATGGACTAACGCAAAGGTTGTTCTTATTTGCATGCTTATTGGTGTTCGAGAGAAACCAACTTGATTCCCGGTAAATTGTTCCAGAGAAAGTTTATCCCTACTAAAGTCTAGCTTATTAACTGATTTACAGCTATTTTCTAACGGTTGCAATTACCCATTTGTCAATATTAGCCTATAATCAAATTACAACCCAAGAACCCGTCTCAATATTGTTATTTTCGTGCTATTTGTTGTTGTTGTAGCTGATAGTTAAAACCAAAACCCCCTATTTTATTTGACATTCGTGTCACCCCTTGATTTACATTATCACTAACTGGTCAATATTATTGCTTCTCTTATGTGCATTGGCCATTTTGTGGAAGAAGCTGGTATTCCTATCCCCCTCTTTAAGCCAAAGAGCCCTAGATCTTTGTCTCCAAGATGTTTTCTTCATTTTTAAGGTGTTCCTCATAATCCATCAGCAGAGTTGCCTTCAACATAGGCTCCTCTCTTCAGTTAACTGTCTAGTCTCCAGAACTGCATCTAGGTTAGCCATTTGTCCCAAAATCTGAGTATTTTGAATTCCCAGATTGCACCTAGGGTGGACCTGCTCCATTCTTTTAGCTTGTCTATTAAAGCTTTCAGTTTGCATGCTAGGATATGATCAGGCTTTCCAGTAAAATCAAAAGATTCCTACCAACCTCTAACTCTATCCACAAAACCATTTGTGTTCAGCCACCAGTTGTCAAATTTGAAATATGATTTGGTTTGTTCCCATTCACCACATTGTAATGCCACTGGATGGTGATAAGAAACAAATCTCTGCCGCCTAACCTATTTGATTTTCCTGAAGCTGTCATCCCACTCTTTGGATACAAGAATTCTGTCAATTCTGGAAGCAGCATTAGTCTTATCTCCTTTAATCCAAGTATAATCGCACACCACCACCACCAGCTGAAAGTCCACCATCAGCTCCATATCTTCAATGAAATCAGAGAAATCCTCCATTGTTGGGGTTAGGGCTGGGCGTTCGGTCGGTTCGGTTCAGTTTGTAAATTTCGGTTTGGTTTTTCGGTTTTCGGTTGGCAAAAATATGAAACCAAACCAAACTGAAATAAATTCAGTTCGGTTCGGTTATTACAATTTCGGTTTGGTTTATTTCGGTTTGGTTTTCGGTTTAACCAAATTTAATTAATAGTGTCATGTGGGTTGTGGCTGTGTTGCAGGTTGCGGTTCAAATAATACAACAATCAACAAACTTCTATAACAATCAACACTCAACAACTCTCCAAACTCCAACAATCTATGCCATACAGTTTGTCTTTTGCCTTCAAATTTCAACAACATTTAACTTGCAACTTACCAATTAACAGTGACCTGTGGGTTGTGGTTGTGGCTGTGTTGCTGTTCAAATAATACAACAATCAACATCAACTTCTATAACAAATAACAATCAACACTTAACAATACTCTCGAAACTCCAACAATCTATGCCATACAGTTTGTCTTTTGCCTTCAAATTTCAACAACATTTAACTTGCAACTTACCAATTAACAGTGACCTGTGGGTTGTGGTTGTGGCTGTGTTGCTGTTCAAATAATACAACAATCAACATCAACTTCTATAACAAATAACAATCAACACTTAACAATACTCTCGAAACTCCAACAATCTATGCCATACAGTTTGTCTTTTGCCTTCAAATTTCAACAACATTTAACTTGCAACTTACCAATTAACAGTGACCTGTGGGTTGTGGTTGTGGCTGTGTTGCTGTTCAAATAATACAACAATCAACATCAACTTCTATAACAAATAACAATCAACACTTAACAATACTCTCGAAACTCCAACAATCTATGCCATACAGTTTGTCTTTTGCCTTCAAATTTCAACAACATTTAACTTGCAACTTACCAATTAACAGTGACCTGTGGGTTGTGGTTGTGGCTGTGTTGCTGTTCAAATAATACAACAATCAACATCAACTTCTATAACAAATAACAATCAACACTTAACAATACTCTCGAAACTCCAACAATCTATGCCATACAATTTTGCTTTTGCTCTCCAAACTCACCTAGTTGATATTCTCTATATAGAAGCATTAACCTTCGAGTCGCGAGCACTGAGCAGTGGCGGGCTGCGACCTGCGAGCACTCAGCGAGGAGCCAAGGAGTAGCGGCTGGCCTAAGACTTTAGAGACGAGAGACGAGAGACGAGAGACGAGAGACGAGAGATGAGAGTTGAGAGACGAGCAGCGATGTAAGTCGTAACTGAGAGACGACTGACGAGTGACGAGAGTTGAGAGATGAGAGCTTACTGTGATTTGTATTGTGTTAGGGATTTCAGGTTATCAGTTTAGGGATTTCTATTGGAATTTGGGCCTAATTTTGAAAATGGGCCGGCTGGGCATGGGCTACTGAAGTAATTTAATTAAGAGGTGTAAAGAATATATGTATAATTTTGGTTTTTCGGTTAACCGAATTGTTTTAGCCAAAAACCGAAAACCAAACCAAAAAACCGAAATATTCAAAATTGAAACCGAAAACGACCGAAATAACCGAAAAACCGAAACCGAAATTAAAAAAAAAAATCGGTTCGGTCGGTTTTTTCGGTTTTAACCATATTATGCCCAGCCCTATTTAGAAGGGAAGTCATTTTCCTTAAATTTGAGGAAAATGAATTGATTTGGAAAACATTTTCCAAAACATTTAGCCCAACCAAACATGAGAAAATTGGAAAACATTTTCCGGAAAATGTTTTCCTTCATACCAAACACACCCTATGTCTTTATTCGATAATGTCTATTCCTATGGCTGATTTGAACATATTCATATTTTCCTATTGAATCTTAAACACGCACCACTCCCTATAGGATTCGACCCCAACTCATTTAGTTGGGTTATATACTGACTAACAATCGTTGACTCTTAGAACTGGATTAAGTGTCTTTGGTAGTATTATTCAATCAACCTCCCACGTTCCTATAATGATTATTTGACATGGAGGCGATTACCCATGATCCTTATATAAAGATATGGAGACGAGTACCCGTGTCATATAATGTTGGGCATGGAGGCAAGTACCCATGATCCCATAAGTTGGACATGGAAGTGAGTACCCATGATCCATTTAATTAAGGCAAGAGGAGAATTCCCATGAGCCTTTATAGGAAGGAAAGAAGTGATTCCTCATGTCTATAAAAGATAATCTAAGATAAGTATTATAGGCGATGAGCTTGGATTGTTGCTTGAGTTTGCCTTCCTTGATGACTAAGGACTAATTGAGGTTACTTCAAGAAGTATTCCTTTTATGTTGAAATGATCTATTATGTGCATTGATTATGGTTATGACTTATGTTGTCTAACTCTTATGTTTATGTTGATGTTTATGAAAGCTATCATATTTAGTTCATTCTTATACTAACGTATACCCTTGCCTACATTTCTTATCCAAATGTAGGGTCCGACGTTCCCGATTCTCATCCCCGTGGCTAAGATCTATAGTAGAGGCAAGATTGAAGATTGGCCAGTCCTCATAGTATTCAAGGATTTGACCACCAGTTCCTTATGGTCTTTTGATTTTAGGTTTGAACATTGTTGTATGGGCTGTGTCCCAATGATTCTATTGTTGTAGATGGATTTTTAGACAAGTGTATGAGACTTTTGCTTCATTTTTGTAACACCTCGGATACAGAGAAGCGAAAAATATCCCTTTCCTTAACCGACTCGTTAAAGAAGGGAGTGAACGCTAAGTGGCTTGGCGATCCGCCAAGTGGAACCCCCTGATTTAACATTTTAAGCACACCTCATCCAATTCTAGGTGTCAACGATCGTTAATCAATATAAAACTCAACAAATGATTTGGGGTCAACTCCCACGGGGAGCGGTACGTGTTCAAATTCATTTAGGAAATGCAAACGTGGTCTAATCAGCCATAGGAATAGAAATTATCAAAAAAGACAATAATCAAATTAAAGGGGTTACACGAATGTTAGATGGGGGTTTGGTTTTAATTATCAATTACAAAGCAGTTACAAACACTACGAATTAACAATAAGGAGAAAAATTCTCGGGATGTGATCGATTATAGGACAATGTTGATATATAGGTAATTGAAACTACTAGTAAACACCTAAAAATCAGTCAGTAGGCTAGACTATAAGGGAGATAGCTTTCTCTCGAACAACTACCCTAAATAAGGTGATATCTTTCGAACATCTACAAGCATAACAATGAATAACAACCCACAACTTAATTCATCCACTCTCTCGAGCTAGATTGGTAGGATTGAGTTTAGGATTCACTCTCTCGAGCTAAACCCAACTCAACCCAATACCTACAAATCATTAATCAATAATCTTAGTTCTAAAACCTCTCTCTCGCAAGCCAAAAACACAAAATTAGAACTGCATTTGCAACTACAATTCATAAATTAAACCACAATTAATGATTAAATTCACTTCAATTTTGCATTTAAACTAGTAATTAACAATACCCATAAACTAATTCAACCCGTAATCACATGATCACACCCCAAGAATTGGGGTTTTAGCCAAACATCATAAAAAAGTAAAAACGATTATTGAATCGATTAGCCATCAACTGGGTAAGAGTGATTTAGTCTTTACAATGCTTCAATTTGTAGAATATTCAAAACCCACTCCCAAAATCTCCAAATTAAACCTCTAAAATTCTTCAAAACTATGAAAAACTACAAAGAGAAGTGTTCTAAACTAAATTAGGCTTAGTCCACTCTGTCCAACATGCTAAAATAAATGTTCAAAATCTAATTTATAGTCACCAAAATTAAGCCACAAAGTGTTGTTTGGCGAAGTAAGTCGGGCTTGCCGAACCACTCGGTGAACTTCCCATTGATCTCTTCCATCGCCTTTTCGCCTTGGCACTTTAGCATCCTCAAGTTCTGAAACTTTGGGCGATCTCTATTTGCATCGTGGAACTGCTCGGTGATTCGCGGACTGTTTATTTTTGTCACCGACTTGGTTTCTTCCCTCAGAGCTGGCACAATGGAACTTTAGGCAGTCAAACTAGCCCCTCGGCGATTCTCCAAGTCCTCTTGGAGATCACCAGGCTTGCCTTTCTTTATTTCTTCAGTTTGGTTTGTTCCTTTTTGCCTGTTAGTGTCCTTGCTTTATTCTTCTATCAAAATACGTGAAAATCAAGGATTTAACATCAGTTAATGGCACAAATTAAACATTTGAGGACAATAAATCTATATAAACAAAGCCCTAAATGAGTCCAAATCTCGGACTCATCAACACCCTCAACATCAACTTTTGCTTGTCCTCAAGTAAAACTGAAGATCAGTAGTTCAAAAAGGATGTTTCACATAGTGCTGCATAGGATTCGACATGAATGCACACAACAAGATTCAACTTACTCATGCAATGATCGCTTGTGCACTCAAATATTCAAACTGTGACTCACCATTATCAAAGACGCTCAAGTTCACAACACTTGCTTGAAATTCAAGTTCAAGCTCAACAAAGGTAGTCAAATGCCCTCACAACAAAAATGATTCCCTAGTCATACAATGCTCTTCAACAATTTATAGTTCCGGAATCACATACGACTATCACACTCACAAAGATGAACACATGCATGACTTTACCTATAGGTTTGCCCTTATTTTCGAATCAACATTTGTTTCAGCTCACTAAAGATCACAGAGGTCTTTTCAAGGCTTGCAATGGGGCTGAGTGTAAAGGTATGGTCATTTAGGCTCAGTTGTTACTACTCACATGAAGTGTTGTCTGAACATCACTTTCTTCCTTTTCTTTAACATTTTGATCATGCTCACAATTCACCCGATTATTCAACACCCCTTTTTTTTTTGCAACTTCCACTACTTTATTTCACAACTTTTTCATTCTTTTTCTTTTGCTTTCTTTTTTCTTCTTCTTTTTTGCTACATGGAGGGGTTCCATCTTTTTCAAAGCCATTACTCAAAGGGGGAATTTCTCACACTTCTTGATTTCCCTTCTCTTTTCACCACACCCCCAACTTAGGCTTTTGGACTAAGTTGGCTATTCAAACAATCAACACTTCATGAGAGTTATGGGTGAATGGATAAAGAGTGGTCACAATTGCTCAAGTTTCTTCCAAGAAAAGGATAAGGCTCAAGGGGGTTCAAGCAAGGTTCACACATCTCACAAGGTTGGCCACAAAAAGAGGTATATTGTCAAATTGTTTCACTCTTCAAAATTGTTGCCTAAGATCATTTCAAGTGCTTCCATCACTTAGTCAACCAGACCAACGGTAAAAATTCTAGGTGTCATCACACACAATGATCAAGGTAATCTCAGCACACAAGGCATTGGCACCAATATCAAACAAGACTCCACACTTTCTAGCTAGTGTGCAATGTTCAGCACAAGAGACTCATTCGATAACCGGCTAGTCACAACGAGATGCTAAAAGTCCACACATTGTCTATGGAACTTCATTTGGCCTCATCATTGCCCCACATTCATTTTGTACAATTAAGAGCACTATTCAAGTCATCGGTGTTGATCATAACCGATACTCAAATTTGCACAAGAACAGCCACAATCAGAAACAATAGAGGTGGCACAAAATTTGAAACATAGGTCAAAACCATTTCCATTCAAAACAAGGAGCTAGCTCAAACATCCACAAGATTCAGATCCAAACACAATTAAAACACAAATATAGATCACAAAACCCAATATATACAAATAAAATGTAATCACATCAAGTAGGTATGGAAATACCTCACTCCACCCACAAAAGAAAAGAACTTGTACTAAAATGCAACTAAAACAACAATAATCAATAAAAACAACATAGAAGGAGGTAAAGATGTCATCCGGCTAAGCCGGGGGTGAAGTCTGCATCGCAGTCACTCCATCTGTTTGGGCATTAATGCTAGGGGTCAACTAGGATTGAACATCAGTGCCTGATGTAACATCAACACTAGCTCTACTAAAGCCTGCCATCGAGGTATCCCTCAATAAAGTCTGAATGGACAAACGTACCATCGCCTTCTCAACCTCAGTAAGGCCCTCATAGGTGGTCTCCTCCTGAGCACCAAGCTGCTCCTCATCAGTCTCAGCCTCGGACTCTCCAGCCATATCATCAACGCTAACCTCATCTCCGGTAGTAGCCGGAGGCACATAAGAATAGGCTAGAATATCTGTGTCCAGGTCATCAGGGATGTCCACAGTCCCAAAAATCATCAACATGTAAGTGGACTTCAGCTGGTCCACATCTTTCCTCAACTCTGCAATTACGACATTTAAGGTCGTCACCTCATGAGTGGCTACCTGGCCTCTCTCACACACCTCTATCCTTGTCGTGAAAGCATTGATATCATCTCTAAGAGGTGTCAAAGCAACGGTGAGAGAACTCTCAATCATCACAGAAACTGCAGCATCTAGCCTGGAGGCACACACATCAGTAGAATGAGCTAGGTGCCGCATCGGTAGCAGCATGGTCTGGTGAGTGGAGGTTGGGAAACAGCAGTACTAGCAACAGACCTAGGAGGTAGGGCAGTGGTAGAAGAACTCAGAGTCCTAGAAGAGGCATAGATAGAAATACCTGAAGTCCCAGTGGCCGGAGTAGGCAATGCTGCCTTTATAGGTAGTGTCTCAATATCAACAATCAGGGATGTATCCACCGGGGCTGCCCTCTTTTTCTCAGCCTCATCCTTCAAGTACTCGGCCTCAATACACTGGATATCAGTAGAGGAGGTGGGAATCACTTCCACATACTTCTTCTCATCACGTGGCACCCGAGGTCGTCTGCACAACTCGGTGATCAACACTGGAAAAGGAAGAGATGTCTACTGCTACCGAGCTCTCATGGCCATCTCCTATCTAATAATCGCACTAGATTAATGCGCTTCCCTGCAATAATGGATCCAAGATAGGCTGCCTTTGTGTGGCGGAGGATAGACTCATTCTGGGATGACATTATTGTGCTACTAATGAAGCCAAACCAATAGCTCACTGCCATATTGAGGTATTTCTTCTCTATTGGCACTCCAGCCTCGATCCACCTAGGAGTGCTGTCAGACAAAAGAGGGGCCAACCAACCTTTCATATCCTCCCAAGCCTTTGTTTTGATCATGCTCTAGTTGTCATCTGTAAAGTTGGCAGTGCATTCCAAAACAACGTTTATATCATCACTATCACACTTTATCTTCCTTCGCCTAACAACTACATAGTCTAGTGGCTAGAAGGCAGTAGCCTTCCTTTTTCCCTGTGGCACCAAAGCTCCATAGGAAGTGTAAGACTCCCGAACCCAATTAAGAATGTAATGACCCCAGTGTTTAGTAAAGAGTTGGAAGTTGTGGGATTTCAAGGTGCTCCAGATCTCCGGATATCTGTCTACCAAACCATCTGTGGACAATCTCTTCTCCTTGATGATAGTCCTCAGCCTTTAGTCTGTTGAGAGACCGAGGAGGAGGACCCTATGCATGTGGTGTTGGGACCACAATCTGATCTGGAACTGGAGAAGGAGGAGTGGTCTGAGGCACTCGGATCCTAGACGGATCATGCACCCTCTTGGAGCACATTTCATCTCTCTGATTCAATAGCAGCTGGTCATCCTCAAGCTCAGAGATGATAGCTTAAGGATCCTGGTGTCCCCCCTCACTTTCATATGTGGTGAGGTGAGTTGCGTAAACTCCCTCACTGTTGGAGGTGACCTCTGGTGACTCAGTTGCGGGGGCCTTACCCTTTCCTTTCCCTTTCCCACCTATGGTAGGAAGTTTGGTTGCCTTTGCTTTGGATGCCGTTCACTAGAAGAAAAGAGACTTTTAACGAGGGGAAATTCAGTTGCAAACATTTAATCAAAAATCCAATTATCCTATTATTGTAAAGATATATAAAAACTAAATGAAAATGTTAAAAGGAATATAAAAAATAAAAAATAAAAATAAAAAATAAAAAAATAAATATATATATATATATATAAACTTCATAATTAATTACAAATAACGAAATCATTACATGACCACAATTTTAACTATCAAAATTTTATGAAATTTGTTTTTTTTTTTACAAAGACGGATCAGAATATCTGGCTGTATGAAATTTGTTCAACTCCTGGCAAAATATAAAAATCGTATCCAAATGGAATCATCTTTACATAACTTCTAACAAAAAAAACATAATATGTCTCTTGTTCTTTAACATTTCCTGTTGTTGATACTTAATCTGCACTGTCTTCCTCAATAGGTTCTTCAAACTCCACATTCCTTATCAGCTAAAAGAACAATTTCATGTTAGTTGCATCAAGGAAATGATAGCTAGGCAGAAAATTAGCAAGAAGAAAAACGAGAATAAAAGGTACCTACGAAGAAAAGTAATGTTATTTTTTATCCAACTGATGAGTCCACAAATTGGACTCATTTAGGGCTTTATTTTGATATATATAGTGTCCTCGAATGCTTATTTTGTCTCAATATGTGATGAAAACTCTTAAGTTTCAAGTATTTGAAGTTTTAGTGGAAGCATGGACGCCTTAGGCGCAAAAAGAAACAAAAAGGCTGAAAAGAACGAAGAAGCTGAAGCCTGAGCATCACCAAGCACCTTTGGCGATCCGCCGAAAGGACAGACTCCGCCCTTTGTTCCATTATGCGAAGCCTTGAAGGAAGAGGATGAAAAAGGAGATGAAAGGCACAGTCAGCGCTTCGCTGAATAGTTCCGCGAAGTAATACTATACCGACCAATGGTCCAGAACGTGAAGATGCTGAAGGCAAGTACTAAACGGCGATGAGATAGAAGAAGGGCGAGTCGCCGAGTCATTCGGCGGACTCGACTAACCTCGCCGAACTATTCGCCTGCACTAATTTCGGATGGCTATAAATACTAAACTCTTTATTAATTTTAGGAGTTCCGAACCAATATTATTATTTTCAGAATAGAATAGTATGTCTTTAGATATTTTCTCTCAAGTTTGGAGAGGGTTTTGTGGGAGACTTGAAAAGAGAAGGATTTCAGCTTCCCTAAGTTTGAAGTGGGTCTTCTCCATTATTCTTCATTTGCTTAAATCAAGGTTTAGTTTCTTATACCCATTTGATTTTAGTATCATTTTAGGTGTATTTTGTTATTTCTTGATGTGTGACTAAAAACCCC
>NW_006239502.1:122488-137303 GCF_000226075.1 Solanum tuberosum | reverse complement strand
TTGAAACGGGGTAAGTTGCCCGAGAGGGAACTTATTTCCATCTAAAACTTAGCCTAGTCACTATTATCTTGCAAATTTCCTATCGAAAGCATGTACCCAATGATTTATCTCAGCTTGTATTGCGGTCACACCCCAAGAACCTTTCCCCATACTTGATTTTCTTGTTAATTTTTGCTATTTTTACTACTTGTGACAAAAACCCCAATTGATATTTGACACTTTCGTGTCACCCCCTTTAATTTACCATGTTTTTGTTCATTAATGTGTTTAGCTACGACTAGTTAGAGCTAAATTTTATTTTTCTAGCAATTCTCAAAACCACTCCCTTGGGACACGACCCCAACCTTTAGTTGGATACTATACTATTGACGATCGTAGACACTCGTATCATAGGTTAGTGTCATTGGTCAGGATAAGCATCACCAACTATAACTCATATAAGAAACAAGTCTAGGATTGTAATAGTAGAAGTTAATTCTTCCCAGTCTAAGGGTAAGGATGATACACAATACGATCAAATTGACCAAAATGACGATAATATAATTTACATCTCTGTTGATCAGAACAAGGTTATGAATGGGGCAGAACTGAGATGCCATGTTGGTGAAGTCAGTGCCAGAACTGATAAGGTAAGGACACAACAGAACAAGGAAAAATGAAGAACAAAAAGGATAGCATGAAAGGAAGATTAGGAAGCAACCTTAGGCAAGAGATCACTGGAAAGTCTAATAATAGTGAGGATAACTTAGTGAACACTTACCAATCTGATAGTGAAAAGCACTGGTCAACTACACAAAAGTCAGGATAATCTCAATAATATTAATCTATCTACAGTCATGCTTCATAATTAAAAATCAAGAACTTATACAGTTGTGAATGTTAGGTGCAATCCAACTACTGAGAAGACTATTGAGAAATATGAGGAACAAAATGTGAAGCTAAATTACCTGATGACTGCATACAAGACAATTTCATGCATAACGAGGAGACAAAATCAATGTAATCCAGAATAGTTTTTTTTAATGAAGAAACAGATCGTATATCTGGACCAAGACAGGAAATGCAACAACAAAACAAATGAAATACAAAGAAAAAGGGGAAAACCAGACAAAAAACAAAGGCAACAAGCTGAAAAAAAGGCACATTGCTTCACTAAATAGGAGGACAACAGACAAAATAACACTAGCCAACCACAAAAACACCCAAAGGAGGCAGCTACAGTCAAATACTCTGTTTCGAAAACCTATAAGTTGAAGGCTAGAAGGATATTCATGCTTAGAAAAACCAATCTAGCTTGATTGCGGCACCCAACAATAACTTTAAAAAGAGAGCGAAAAGCATGCATTATTAATGTTTTAAGAGATCCAATGTCCAACTTTCACCCAAAACCATTGCTATCCAAAGAAGACAGATACTTACAGGTGCATGAGACTCTGGAGATGCCACATGTACAGCTACTTGCTGGTTCATAGTCCAATAATAGAACCATTCAACATTTTAAAAGAAAATTATCTTATAGGTCAAATATGGTCAAAATGTACCATTAAAAATAGTCACCGTAAAAACAAGGTTTATATAAGCAATATGAATCCACTATAGGATATACAACAATGACACTAGAGAGCTCTCGTGAACTATCCATAACAACCTAAATCAATGGTGGAACATCGTTACATCACTACTGTCTAGAGTGATATAAATGAAAAGATATAAATTTTATAAAAGCAATAAAAAAAAAGATGAACAAAAACTAGAACTGAATATTTGGAACTTACATAAGCTATATTAAGGATCAAGGTTTAAAAGATTAGCATATCCTATTATCTGCAAGAAGTTTTCATATTAAATTCAACAGTACCAAAAGCAAAAAAACATATACAAATGATAAATTGTTTGATCAATCTTATTTAAAAGTTTATCCTTTTAGAAATATGATCGCATAATTCAAGATGGTGCAGAGTAAGTAGAGGTCATACCTTTATAACTAAAGAAACTGAGCCATTCGTGTGTGTGTGTAATTATGCAATATGGGTCATTAATAATAAATTTCAAGAGGTTGTGTGAAACAAAAGCGCAACATGATTAATTGTTCAAATTCTAAATCAGACAGTCGACCAAGTTATAAAGGAAGGTACCCAAAGTAATTAGGATGAAATGTGATAGCCCGCAAGTTCAAGCATGAAGAAGGAGCACTTAATCAAACTTACCAACCAACAAATATATTGAAACACAATTAAAAGCTTGATGTTGCAGAAGTAACACAAGTGGATACACGGGAATGTGATCCTGCAATACCTGCACAATTTCATCTTAGCTCAAAGCACATGTAGGCAAATACTTACTTTCAAAATACGAATAAGGTAAATGTCCTGAACTATCTATCCCCCTTTCCCAATATTACATCCATTCTGATCTGAAGGTACTAGAAGCTTAACAGTAACTTGTGATGCTTCCTCAGAGGTCTCATTAATTGTGTAATCAGTAATAATTTTATCACATACTCTTAAAAGGGCATTCGGAGCTGGACAAACACGATCTTCAGTGTCATCAAACTCATTTGTTTCTTCACTTGAGCTGGAGATGGTGACAACACGTTTCTCACAGTCAAGTACTGTCTTTCTAATTCTAATTTATCATTTAGAGGGTGTTTGGATTGTCTTATTTTAAGTAGCATTTGACTTTTAAGCTCTTTATTTTGGAATTGTTTGAGAAAACAAAAAAATGCTTTTCAACATTTACTTTTAGGCCTAAAAAGTTAAAAAAATTTAGCTAAAAGCCAAAAGTTGAGTATGATGAACTTAGACTTTTATCTTTTAACTTATAAACTACAAAAGAAAGTCAATCCAAACATGCCCTTAGTTTCCACCCTTAATTGTTTTAACAATCTCCCCACCTTTACTTATGAAGCTGTCTATCTTCTTTACCAAACAGAAGTACTGATATACAGTATCGATATCATCAAGGCCAATAGAGAAAGGATCCTTATCACTTCTAGTACTTCTTCTTTTATTTCCCGTGTTTTCACTATAATTTGACTGAGAATGTGACCGCTCCCCATAACTATCCTATCAACCAACCATTGCAAAATATGCACTACACCAAGAAGTATAGATTACTAAAGTTGATTGAGCTTTATTAATCCTCGGTTTTGGTTTATAACAGTACAAGTCTTCAACCAAGAAGCACATCATCTTTAGTTACATTTATTTAATTGACAAATTGTACCTTTCATATTAGGATAGATAGTTAGATAAGCAAATAATTTTTTTTAGAGAAATTCATAACTCACACCTGTTGAAAGTAAATTGATTTTTATCCATGTGTGTGATAATCTGAAACCAGCTTTTAATCCTGCTCTAGGAAGACAACATGCTTATATAAAATGAATTATGAATGCCACATAAAGTTAATCTTTGCAGAAACAATAGTGAATAAGGGCATAACACAACAAATAGAGGTTTATTGCCTTAAGAATTTATGAAAGAACATTTATTCCAAATTCCTGAGAAATATGTAAAATTATACAGTAAATGAGCAACTTATATAACTTAACTTTCTGTATGTTGTTTTTTGGAAGTCCTTCATTGACCAGAACCTCATTTTATTCAGTTTTGTTAATCCATCCTTCAACCAAGTCAAAAGATAATTACCACAGACAAAAATAGAAACAAAAAAAGAAACTTTTGTATCTTTTGTAGGCAAATCCAACCAAAGATACATGCGACTTGGGGAGCTTTAAGAACACATAAGAAATCACACGTACATAATTGATTAATTTAATCCCATTGATAAATAAAACAAGAACATACTTTCTCAATCTTTTGAAATTCACAGCAGAATTGGACATCACAAGCACAATATATAGAAAACAAATGATGAACTTCTCCATAAAAAATCAGATATATAAGATTGTACTGAATTTCTGAATCTAAAAAGTAAAATTAGTTACCTTAGAAGGAATTTATCCAACGTTGAGGCATGTACCATACCCCAATTCTGGATAGTAGGTGGTTTTGAGGTCGACCTTAGCAATTAATAGCCATTTTTACTCGTTCTCATTAGATCTCGAAATGAAGCCTCTGCTCATAAATATATAATACTTGGAGGTGTTGCATAAATTGAGCACGATTCCTAAGCAATCAAATGAAAATAGATAAGCTGAGAACGGAGATTTTTAAAAATGAATGTCTTCAATCTGATTTTTAGAGAAAATTTGACTACTATAGAACTTCATGGAGAGGGTATGTTCTAGGGTTTCAAAGTGGCATTTCTTCACCTTTGGTGCATTGATTTTTGAGGATATTCTTTACTGATAAAAATATTCTAGGGTTTTCATTTTTCCTAGGGTAGGGAGGAGTGGGATGGGCGCACGGAGAGAGAATTTGAGTTAAAAAAGCAAACTGACTCATTAACCACACAAAACTATATATTTTTAACCACGGGGATATTATTCTCTTGTAACAGACGAACTTAAATTTAACTTTTAGCGATTAGGGTTTTTTTTGGTCGCTATAAATATACTTATAACGACGGGGTGAATGTCCTTCGTTAAGTAATGGTCGTTAAATATATATTTTCTTGTAGTGATTGCATCCTCATTTATGACGATCCCTTTTACCCGCTTGCGTGGTGACATGTCTCGTCCTGATACTTTGGGTCTAGCCATATTTGCAAAATACATCGAAAAGTGTTAGAAATCGTTAAAGAAGGTTGCAGAAATCAAGTTACAGAAAAACTCGCCGAAACAGTTCGAGAGTCGGCAAGTCACTTAGGCGAGCCCGATCGGGCTTGCATAAAGAACCAACTTGAAAATTTTCCAAAAATAAGGCATGTCGGCGGTGCTAAAGCCCTTCGGCAAATTGTTGTCACCACTTGATAAACATCGATACTCAAATTTGCAAGAGAACAGCCACATTCAACGCAAACAAAAAGTGGCAAAATTTTTTCGGAAGGGTCTAAAAATTATTTACAATAAAAACAAGGAGCCAATAGCTCAATCATCCACAAAAATAGTGCAAGACACAATTTAACTCAAAACCCCAATTTATATAGAAAACCAAAGTTACAAAATGTCACAAAAGGTGGGCCTCTCGGTGAGCTCAAGCTTCCCGCCGAAATTTATAGATTCAAACAAGCCAAATTAAGAAATTAAGGAAGACTAAAAAGGTATGTTGGTGAACCGCCAAACCGTTCGGCGAGCTCGACACAACTTACCAAACTGCCCAACATGCCAATTTTCAACCGTGTTTCCTAAAATGAAGCATGTAGCCCCGAAATCAAATTCAAACACACACACTACTCAAATCAAACTAGACCCATGGGACCCATGTCTTCGGGGTACTCAGACTTCCCCTGGTTTGGCCAAAATTGGCCATTTGACGACTTTTGCCCTTAATATTGATGTCAAACGCTCCATCATTGGACAAATTACGTTATTTGGCACAATTTGGGGTTACTCAAACTTCACCCCACTAGACCCAATATAAAATAACCGCAACCCAATAATTTAGAAATAATTTAATCGCACCAAACATGGGATATCATCTTTTTAAGCAATTAGGCATAAGTTTGAAATACAAAACAGGCAGTCAGACATATAAAATATGATTTCAACAATTACCAAAAAGAAATAACACATATTTACTGAAATCATTTGAGCTCAACCACTAATCAAAGGTGTGGGGTTCAAAAAACCAACTTGTATGCCGAATTGATAATTTGAAAAGCTAGGCGGCAAAGTAATCTAACTCTAAGCCTGAGTCAAAATAGAAAAAGTAAATAAAAATAGGTAAGTACGGAAAATCTTAAGTGTGGATGAGAGTGTGCGGGGTTAGAAATGAGAGAATATGAATGATTTTGAAATTTTAAATAGTTTGGCCTTTTAAAACCTTTCAGTTTGCATCCCTTTCGGTGGTATTAGTCGACCACGCCGTACCACTCGGCGATTCGCCGAGTGGTAATTTACCTTGCTGAGTTTTACAGGACCTCCTGTCAATTTGAGGGTTCAAACGACGAACAAAATCGGGACTCGCCGACCTGTTCGGTGAGTCGCCAATTAAGAAATTGGTCGGCCAAATTTTACAGACTTCCACTTAAGGTCTTGTGGGACAAATGACGGTCCAAGTTGGGCTCACCAACCTCTTTGGCGAGTCGCCGACTGGACTCTTAGCTCGCCAAACTACACAGTCACAAACACACTTTACTTTTCAACCTGCACAATCAACACCCGTTATTCAAACTCAAACTTAAAGCACTAAAAACTTAGGTTGCTTCTCAAGAAGTGACTTAGTTAACGTCGTGGTACGATGTAAGTACCCATTCAAGCTTCATTTTTGGGGTTTGCCGTTGTATCACTAGGCAACCCTACTTGTTGTCTTGGATTCAAATGCGATGAAATTTAACCCATTTGGGTCTTCAGCTGCTTAATTGAGACTGATTGAGAAGTAACCGTCTGGTTGAGAGTCGAAACATCCTCTTTCATTTCTTTCTACATTTTATCGAACCCTTCAACCTTGTTGTGAATGCGTGAGAGCATGTCTTTCATACAGCCACTCTCAGAATCTTTGGGCTTTTAACGCTCATGGGGAGGAACATTCCTATCCTACTCCCTCTCTCTTTCCTTACAAGTGGTGTTACGATCACACCAATCTATGTCATGGTCTCTCCAGCCTTCCTCTCTATTCCAACCTTAATTTCCACCCGACCTTGGGTAGTTTGCACGATAACCTCCTCCTTTGTTGGCTAGGAAGTTCACTTCCTCATTGTACTGCACTTCAAATTGGGCTTCATCGGGGTTTACTCCTCCAACACCCACAACATTAACACTCTTCGTACCAACACTGATGATATTTTTAGACAAGATATCCAGCTGGGTCATTATTTTTTCCATGTTTCGGTCTCTCTCTTGATCTTTTTCGATTTGCTCCTTTGTCATTCTAAAGTTGAGAGAAGAGACTTGGTCCTCACAAGAATACCATGCCTTGTTGATCTTGGTCATGCAATCAAGGAGTTGGGAAACTACTTCATAGGGTTGTTGCATTATACCACCGGGAACAAGTTGATGAGCAACTCTTATTCATCGAGTCGAGGCTCCTATAGAAGTATTGTAGCAGCAAATTGTTAGGCAATCCATGAGTTGGGTATTACAGCAACAACTTCTTAAACCTCAGCCACGTCTCGTGGATCGGCTCACCTTCCAAGTGTTTGAAACTTTGGAGGCTATCCCTAAGTATCATCATCTTTAATGGAGGGAAAAAATCTCATTGGAATACTGTGATCAGCTTCATCCAAGAAGTGATGGAATCTCTTAGCAACTCAACCAACCACTTGCTTGCCTCGCTCATTAGAGAAAATGGGAACAACTTCAGACGGACCGATTCTTGCGATACGTTCTTAAATGAGAACGGTCGATAGACATCAACAAAAATTTCATATGCTTATGGGGATTCGCATAAGCTAGCCCCCAGAATAAACCTTTCAGTTGTAGGAGCTGAAGCATGGTGCTTGTGATGTGAAAACCAACGTTTCCTTCAGACGGAGGTAAACGAATGGCTCTAACACCACCCATTTGGATTGGGTCATTGATATTTGGGTCATTGACTTCATTCAGGTTTTCGACATCATCTTGTTGGCCCACTTGGCTATCATTAGGTCCGTTAACGCTCATCTCTTCCTTTGTTTAACACAAGCAACACAAAACCAAAACTAAAATAAGTAGATTCAACATAACTAAAAAGAACAAAATTCAAATTCACCAAAAGAATTTCAAACAACACCACTCCCCGGTAGCGGCGCCATTTTGATTTAACGTTTCAAGAACACCTCATCCAATTCTAGGTGTCAATGATCGCTAATCCCATAGGGAGCGGTATGTGTTAAAATTCAATTAGGAAGTCCACACGTTGTCTAATTAGCCATAGGAATAGAAATTATCGAAAAAGACAAAAGCCAAATGAAAGGGGTTTTGGGTTTTGATTATCAACTACAAAGCAGTAAAATGTAAGTTTTGGGTTTTAATTATCAACTACAAAACAGTTACAAATAAGTTTTAATTGCCTACATGAATCAAATGGGGGGTTTTTAGGTTTTAATTATCAACTACAAAGCAGTCACAAACACTTCAAATTAACAATGAGGAGAGGAATTCTTGGGATGTGATCGATTATAGGCAAATGTTGATATATGGGTAATTGAAACTACTAGTAAATAGTTAAAAATGATGATTTAACATTTCAAGCAAACCTCATCCAAATATAGGTGTCAATGATCGTTAATCAATATAAAACTCAACAAATGAGTAAGGGTCGAATCCCATATGGTGTGGTACGTGTTCAAATTCAATTAGGAAATGCAAATGTGGTCTAATCAGCCAAAGGAATAGAAATTATAGAAAAAGATATGAATCAAATTAAAGGGTTGACACGAATGTCAGGTGGGGGTTTTGGGTTTTAATTATCAACTACAAAGCAGTCACAAACACTTCGGATTAACAATAAGGAGAGGAAATATCAGGATGTGATCGATTATAGGAAAATTTTGATATATGGGTAATTGAAACTACTAGTAAACACCTAAAAATCTGTGAGTAGGCTAGACTATAAGGGAGATAGTTTTCTCTCAAACAACTACCCCAAATCAGGTGATTTCTTTCGAACATCAACAAGCATAACAATGAAAAACAACCCACACCTTAATTCATCCACTCTCTCGAGCTAGATGGGTAGGATTGGGTTTAGGATTCACTCTCTCGAGCTAAATCCATCTCAACTCAATACCTACAAATCATTAATCAATAATCTTAGTTCTAAAACCTCTCTCTCGAGCAAGCCAATAACATGAAATTAAAACTGCATTCGCAACTGTATTTCATAAATTAAAACATAATTAATGATTAAACTCATTTAAATTTAGCATTTAATCTAGTAATTAGTAATACCCATAAACTAACTCAACCCATAATCACATGATCACACCCCAAAAATTGGGGTTTTTACCAAACATCATAAAAGAGAAAAACCGATTACCGAATCGATTAGCCATCAACTAGGTAGGAGTGATTTAGTCTTTACAATGCTTCAAATTGTAGAATATTCAAAATCCACTTCCAAAATCTCCAAATTGAATCTCTAAGATTCTTCAAAACTATGAAAAACTACAGAGAAAAGTGTTCTAAACTAAATTAGCCTTAGTCCACTCTATCCAACATGCTAAAGTAAATGTTCAAAATCTAATTTATAGTCGCCAAAATTAAGCCACAAAGGGTCGTTTGGCGAAGTAAGTCGGGCTCACCGAACCACTCGACAAACCGCCCATTGATCTCTTCTATCGCCTTTTGGCCTTGGCACTCAGCATCCTTAAGTTTTGTAACTTTGGGAGATCTCTCTTTGCATGGCGGAACTGCCGGCGAATTGCTGACTGTTTCTTTTTGTCGCCGACTTGGTTTCTTCCCTCAAGGCTGGCACACTTAAACTTTAGGCAGTCAAACTTGTCACTCGGCGATTCGTCAAGTGGTCTAGGCGATCACCAGACTTGCTTTTCTTCCTTTCTTAAGTTTATTTTGTTCCTTTTTTCCTTTCAGTGTCCTTGCTTTGTTCTTCAATCCAAATACCTGAAAATCAAGGATTTAACATCAGTTTATGGCACAAATTAAGCATCCGAGGACACTAAATCTATATAAACAAGCCCCAATTGAGTCCAAATCTTGGACTCATCAATCCCCTTCACCTTTTGGCCTGATCTCAACGTCCAGTGTTCTAGAACTTTAGGCAAGCTAAGTTGACCTCGCTGTTCCATTTTGCGTGTCTCCAAAGTGGGTCCATGGCCTTATTGACTTCATCCAAGAGTCGACTTACTGTAATTGTTTGGTGAGCTAAAGGCTCACTTGGCGAGTTGCCGAGTGGCCTTTGGCGAATTCCAACATGAGTTGTTTCAAGTTTTTAAGTTAGGGTCTTAAACGTCTTTTCAAATTATTTTAATTCTATAATACGTCATTTTTCCCTTAATCTAGAGACCTATATAAGCATTTATCCCCAAACTTCCCCAAATTAAGAACCATTCTCTTAAGAATCTAAAAGAAGATCGAATCTCCTCTACAAAATATTTCTCTCTCTAGAACTTAAAGAAGAAGAAGGGTTCAACCTAGGGTTTTAAGGGAAGCCTCCATTTTCACCATTGAAGATAAGTATTTGGCTTTGAGTTATGATAGTTTTCATCGATGGATTCCTTCTATTCATGGAGTTCCGAAATTCCTCTAATTTCAAAGTTAGAAATCCCCAATTAAGTTAGGGGTTTCTTCAATTGTTTTGGCTTCTCTTGATTATTGATTTAACTGATTGAATTATGATATCTTATGCATGAATTGATGAAATACAATGAATTTATGATGATTTTCCCATGAACCCATGTAATCCCCATGTCTTCATGTTATGTTCATATGATATGTGATTTTGATTATGAAGGAAGAGTTTTATGAAATTAAGCTTGTATTGACAAATTAATGATGAAATCCACATCTAACCCATGTTTTCTATATGTTGTTAATTGAAAGTGAGTTTTGAACCTTGAGAGTTAAATTATGAAATTATGCATGTTTTTATGAAATCAATGAAAATGTTTTAAGAATGCTTTGATAGTAAAGTATCAATGATGATGTTGTTGTTCTGTTATTGAAAGGATTTTCTCACGAACACATGAAAGCATGATGTGAAAGGTTTTCTCACATAATAAGTATTCTAAGGTTGAAAGGTCCCTAATAAAATATAGCTTGGATTAGTTATTGAATGACATATTTCCATGGATAATGACTTAGCTTGGATTGGCAATATGACGTGCCCTTCCATGGATAACAAGAAAAAGTAGGAAATGACTATTTCGTGGGATTTATGCTTAGGATCGAGAGGATATTGAGATGGAGGCTCTCCCGTTAGTAGAGGTCGGGTTTCTAGAAGCAATCTTCTTATCCCTTACCTATGTACCCCCATAGGATGATTGTCTAGATAGACATTACCTAGGGGATCCACCTAAGCTAGAAGTTCATGGTCCTTACGTTATAAAGTAGGACAACCTTTTTCGGTGTGGGAGACAACGGGGGATCATGATATAGCTCACATGGTTTCTATGTCGGTTATGGCTACTTCCCATATTAATAATGAACTAAGGTTACTTCAAGAAGTATCTCATATGTGTTCAAAGGTTTCAAGTGATGTTAGCTTGCATTGACCATGTTTAATGACTTATGTTTTCTAACCCTTTTATATCATGTTATAACTTAGTCAATTGCATGAAATGCAATATCCTCTTTTAGCATGATTTCAAATTTTTATGCATAGATATCATACCTGGTACATTTTTTTGTGCTAACGCATACTTTTTCCTACATTTCCCCAAATGTAGGGTTCGACAATCAGGTTTCTATGTTTCGTGGCTAGTGGTTGATTGAGAGGTTCCCGAGCATTGGTTAGACCTCATGTTTCGAGGACGGATTCTCATTGTTCTAAGTTTGTCTTTTATTTCAGTTTTGGACATGATGTATAGGCTAGGCCCAATTTCATTCGATTATATTAGATGGTTATTGAGACATGTGTTTTAGACTTTCACTTTTCTTTTACAAAAACTATTGGACTTGGACTGTTGTTTTACTTATTTGTTCTATTTCCTATGTTATGCATGCTAAGTGGCTTGTATGTGATCTCTTAGGGTCCTATACTCCATGTTAAATCTAGGGGTACCCCTAGGTTATGGCAAACTTGGTAATCAGAGCACAAGGTTTAGAATGGTCCTAGGATATCTCATACGCCACATCAAGTAGAGTCTTGTTCATGAGTGTGAAGTGTGAAACGTTTATGAATTAGAGGCTTCAAGTTAATTAGGAAACCCCACTTCTCTCATTACTCTAAATTCATGTGATAGAGTTTAATTCTATAAGGTCTCTCTCCTTATCCGATGCTCTATAGGATATGGCTACTCGAAGAGCTTATGCTAGAAGGAATGTGAGGGAGAATGTGGAAAAAGAAACTCCTACCCAAGATCCTCAAGTTCCGATCAATCATTTCGTCGAGAAAGTGACTAATGCGGAGTTTAGGGCTGCTTTTCAAGTGTTGGCTCAAGCCGTGACGACCCAAGACAATAGGGAGGTTGCGGTTCTTATGAAACCAAATGTGGGTACGACAACTTCTAGAGTGAGGGACTTCACTAGGATGAATCCTCCAGAGTTTAATGGTTCTAAGGTTGAAGAAGATCCTCATGAGTTCATTAATGGGGTTTATAAGGTCTTGATGATCATGGGAGTGACGCAGGTGGAAAAGGCAGAGTTGGCCGCTTATCAACTTTAAGTTATGGCTTAAATTTGGTTCAACCAATGGAAAGAAGGGAGGCCAAAAAATGAGGTTCCTCTGGATTTGGAGTAGTTTAAGGCCAAGGTTCTTGAGTTCATCAACCTTTGACGAGGAAGTCTGAGTGTGAGGGAATATGCTTTGAAGTTCACACAATTGTCTAAATATGCTCCAACAATGATTGCCGATTGATGAGTCTGAAATTTGGACTCATTTAGGGCTTTGTTTATATAGATTTAGTGTTCTCAAATGCATAATTTGTGCCAATAACTGAATTAAATCCCTTGATTTTCAGGTATATGGATGGAGGAATAAAGCAAGGACACTAACATGCAAAAAGGAGCAAAACAGGCTAAACAAATGTAGATGGGCGAGCCTGAGGATCGCCAAGATCACTCAGCGTGTCTCCGAGTGGCTCATCAGAACGCCTAAAGTTCCAGTGTGCCAAGCCCTGAAGGAAAGAACCTAGTTGGTAATGAAAAGGAACAGTTGGTGGATCTCCGAGTGATTTCACGAAGCCATGATCGATCGCCCAAATTTAAAGACCTTAAGGATGCTGAATGCCAACGAAGAAGGGCAATAGAAAAGACCAAAGGGCAGATCGCCGAGTAGTTCGGCAAGCCCGACATACTTTGCCGAATAAGCTTTCGTAGCTTATTTTCGGTGACTATAAATACATTTTTGAATGTTTAGTTTAGTATTCTATTGAGCTATAAAATAGTTTTTGTTAAGTTTTGAACATATGGAGACAATTTTCTCTAGTTTTTCCTTAGCTTTGAAGTATTGAAGAAACTCACTTTTGAGAAATTGAAAGTGGGTCTTTGAGAATCTTCAATTGGAGCATTGTAAGGACAAAATCACTCTTACCCAGTTGATGGATAATCAATTTGGTAATGATTTTTACCTTTTTATGATGTCTAGATAAAACCCCAATTCTTGGGGTGTGATTATGTGATTATGGGCTGATTTAGCTTATGGGTATTGCTAATTGTTAGTTTCAATCATTAATTGTGGTTTTAGTTTAAGAATTGTAGTTGCAAATGCAGCTCTATGTTTGTGTTCTTGGCCTGCTCGAGAGAGAGATTTTAGAGCTAAAATTATTGATTTATGGTTTATGGGTATTGGGTTGACATGGGTTAATCTCGAGAGAGTGAATCCTAAACCCAATCCCACATATTTAGCTCGAAAGAGTGAATGGATTAAGGTGTGGGTTGCTCTTATTTTGCATGTTTGTTGATGTTCGAGAGAAATCACTTGATTCGGGGTATATTATTTAAGAGAAAATTACCTCCACTATGGCCTAGCCTACTCACTAATATCTAACTATTATCTAATAGTTGTAATTACCCATATGTCTATATTAGCCTATAATTGATCACATTCAAAGAACCCTTCTCAATATTGTTACTTCATATTGTTTGTGATTGTTTTTAGCTAATAATCAAAATCAAAACCCCCATTTGACTTTCGTGTCATCCCCCGATTTGAATGATGTCTTTATTCGATAGTTTTTATTCCTATCACTGATTTGGCCGCATTTATACTTCTCAATTGAATCTGAAACATGTACCGCTCCCTGTGGGATTCGACCCCAACTCAATATTTGAGTTTTATACTGATTAACGATAGTTGACGCTTAGAATTAGATGAAGTGTCTTTGAAACGTTTTTAATCAAATTAGCGTCGCTGCTAGGGAGTGGTGTTGTTTGAAATTCTTTTGGTGAAGTCAAATTATGTTCTTGTTAGTCATAGTTGAATCTACTTATTTTTAGTTTTGCTTTTTGTGTTGCTTGTAAAACAAAGGAAATGTGTGTCAACAGAAGCAATGGTAGCCAAGTGGGCCACCAAGAGGACATCAAAAACCTAATGATGTCAATGAATCGAATATCAATGACCTAAATCTAGTGGGTGGAGTTGGTGTCATTCGCTTGCCTCCAGCTGAAGGGAACAATGTGTTCCACATTACGAGCACCATGTTGCAGCTCTTACAATTGTAGGGCGTGTTTGGTGGGTTGGATCATAAGGATCCCCATGAGCATACAAGGAACTTTGTTGATGTTTGAGGACCGTTTTTGAAACGACCCCAAAAATGCTCGAAAATGTGCTTCGGAAACACCTATAATTGTAATTTCCATATATCTCAAAATCCGTTTCGTTTTTCGAAAATCCGACTTCATATTCTTGTTTAGGGGGTCAAATTGAGTGGGAAATGGGTCTAACCCAAATTTTAGAGCAACCGTATCAAAATCCAAAATTTCCAAGTGAAGCCTTTTTCGAGGGTCTACTTTGGAGGGTCATATCTCCTAGCACACAAATTATTTGGTGGCCAATAATATATCCATGGAAAGCCCTTTGAGTTAGCTACCTAAATCAATTTGTTTCACCTCATTCGGAGTTCGGACGAAAAAGTTATGCCCATTTTCGTAAAATCTATCCGGCAGGAAATGCAAATTTCCAGTAGCCGGATTACTGTTCACCCGCCTCTT
>NW_006239502.1:57878-117730 GCF_000226075.1 Solanum tuberosum | reverse complement strand
TTCCATGTATCGATGCTGAGTAAATGGGTTGGTGTTCCTAACGCTATTGTACCTCTTGAGGTTGTGGGTGTTGTAGAAGATAATTTGACGTATGAAGAAGTCCCGGTTCAGATCTTAGATAGACAAGTTAAAAGGTTGAGGAACAAAGAAGTGGCGTCCGTTAAGGTGCTTTGGAGAAATCAACAAGTGGAGAGTGCTACTTGGGAGGCCGAAGCGGACATGCAAAGACGTTATCCTTATCTATTCAACTCCACTCAAGCCTAAGGTATTAAATCAAGTCCTTCGTACTCCATCAAGTCTTACATTTCAGCCTCTGAATCATTAATGTGCATACATGTTTAAATTGATGAGTTATGGATGCTTTACACTAAGTTTTGAAATCTTGAAGTGATGTTTAAATAAAAAAATTTGCATTCATGTTGGGGCTGATATGTTCTTACTAAGTCCTGCCTTGTACGTCTCTTCCACATTCGGGGACGAATGTTCCCAAGGGGGAGATATTGAAACGACCCCAAAAATGCCCGAAAATGTGCTTCGGAAACACCTATAATTGTAATTTCCATATATCTCAAAATCCGTTTCGTTTTTCGAAAATCCGACTTCATATTCTAGTTTAGGGGGTCAAATTGAGTGGGAAATGGGTCTAACCCAAATTTTAGAGCAACCGTATCAAAATCCGAAATTTCCAAGTGAAGCCTTTTCCGAGGGTCTACTTTGGAGGGTCATATCTCCTAGCACACAAATTATTTGGTGGCCAATAATATATCCATGGAAAGCCCTTTGAGTTAGCTACCTAACGCACTTCGTTTCACCTCATTCGGAGTTCGGACGAAGAAGTTATGCCCATTTTCGTAAAATCTGTCCGGCAGGAAAGGCAATTTCCAGTGAGCGTTTTTACTGTTCACCCGCCTCATTTTTTTTTTCTAAGTGTTGGACCATTTTTCCAAAGGGCATATGTTATTTCCTATATATCATTAGTTCAACTCTCATCTCAAAAACATTTCCCAAAACATCTCTCCCATACTTAGACACATTTTCTCTCAAGTTCTCTCAAGAACCCTAATCCAAAACCTTCCTCAAGATTGAAGAGACTCTTGCTCCAAGTTCCAAGCTTCCATTGAAGACACTCACAAGACCTTCATAAAAAAAAACTCAAGGTATGTGGTGTTGAACTCATGGGTCCTTCCACCCATAGTGCCTAGACTCTATTCTACTCACTAATTCATGGTTTAAGTTAAGATTCATAAATTAGTCTTGTTCTTTGTAATAATTTCCTACACATTGAATTTTAAACATGAAAAGTGATTGTTTTGAGCATGTTGTGACCCTAGAACTTGAACCTAAATTTGGAATGGATGTGGAGATTTTCATGTGGTATTGTGGGTGTTAAAAAGGTGTTGTTGTAGGTTGTTCACTGGTTTGGCTACATAATTATTACCCTATTTTCCATGCTCTTTGATTCCATTACATGCCTTCAAGGTGTTTGACAAAATGTCCAACTATGGAGAATTGATGAATCGATGCTTTAAAGCTTGAGTTATGAGATGTATGGAAATCCAGAGATGTGTTGATGACAAACTAAGCTTGTGTATATGTTCATTCCATACGTGAGATTGCATTAGAGCCTAATGGGAATTTTCTATATAAAGTGTTGCATGACCATGCCCGGTCCGGGGGAAAAGAACCGGGCAACCATGTGAGAGGTTTATATCTCACCACCTAGGATGCTTGGGGTGTGACCAACATCAACCATGTGAGAGGTTTATATCTCACCACCTAGGATGCTTGGGGTGTGACCAACATCAACCATGTGAGAGGTTTATATCTCACCACCTAGGATGCTTGGGGTGTGACCAACATCAACCATGTGAGAGGTTTATATCTCACCACCTAGGCTGCTTGGGGTGTGACCAACATCAACCATGTGAGAGGTTTATATCTCACCACCTAGGCTGCTTGGGGTGTGACCAACATCAACCATGTGAGAGGTTTATATCTCACCACCTAGGATGCTTGGGGTGTGACCAACATCAACCATGTGAGAGGTTTATATCTCACCACCTAGGATGCTTGGGGTGTGACCAACATCAACCATGTGAGAGGTTTATATCTCACCACCTAGGATGCTTGGGGTGTGACCAACATCAACCATGTGAGAGGTTTATATCTCACCACCTAGGATGCTTGGGGTGTGACCAACATCAACCATGTGAGAGGTTTATATCTCACCACCTAGGATGCTTGGGGTGTGACCAACATCAACCATGTGAGAGGTTTATATCTCACCACCTAGGATGCTTGGGGTGTGACCAACATCAACCATGTGAGAGGTTTATATCTCACCACCTAGGATGCTTGGGGTGTGACCAACATCAACCATGTGAGAGGTTTATATCTCACCACCTAGGATGCTTGGGGTGTGACCAACATCAACCATGTGAGAGGTTTATATCTCACCACCTAGGATGCTTGGGGTGTGACCAACATCAACCATGTGAGAGGTTTATATCTCACCACCTAGGATGCTTGGGGTGTGACCAACATCAACCATGTGAGAGGTTTATATCTCACCACCTAGGATGCTTGGGGTGTGACCAACATCAACCATGTGAGAGGTTTATATCTCACCACCTAGGATGCTTGGGGTGTGACCAACATCAACCATGTGAGAGGTTTATATCTCACCACCTAGGATGCTTGGGGTGTGACCAACATCAACCATGTGAGGGGTTTATACCTTGCCACCAGGGTGTCCGGGTGTGAACGGCATCCCCCATCCTAAGTTGGGGTTATAGATTGGTTGGATCATGCATACACATATGATATCTACTATTAGTATAGATTTACTTAAACATGTTTTGACTTCACTTTGATCATGCATCCTCATATTGTTATTCATAATGCCTATGAAACTATTTCTTGTATTTCGATTGTGTCCTTGTTTATTGTTGTGTTGCACCCCGCATACTTAGGGACCGGAGTTACTCTTGATCCTTCTCTTCATTCACGTGGCTAGTACGGTGCTTATCCGAGTTGTTGGTGAGTCCTCAATGATTCGAGGGCTATGTTATGTTTCCTACTCCTATGTTTTGAGACTTTAGCTTGTAATTGTATTTTGACTATGAGGGGAGCCGGTAATATGTCATGGCCCCCGTCCTATCTATGTATGTAGAGGTGTGCGTTGGACAAGTATTTTGTAAATGAGCTTGACTCTTATTCTATGATGTCATTTTGAAATGATTTGCCCTTAGTCCCTATTTCCCGTTAATTAATGTTGAATGTACTTCCGCGACCGATGAAGTGTGATGACAAGTTTAAGAGGCTTGTTTGGGGTTCCTTCGGGTTCCTCATTCGCCATGTCACGTCTAGGCCCTAGGCTTGGGTCGTGACAGTTTTCCTTTAAGAACATATCCAAAGAGTCAGTCCGATTGTGATTATTCCCATTTTCTCTAATGGGAGAAGCGTGTAAGTGGTTGGCTTAGTTGCCAAGATATTCTATCACATCATGGGATGAGCTTTTTACTATATTTCAAGTGCAATTCTTCCCTCCTTTGAAGATGATGACTCTTCGGGACAACATCCAAAGCTCCAAGCATTTGGAGGGTGAGCCAATCCATTAGACTTGGCTAATGTTTAAGAGGTTTGTGCTGCAATGCCCAACTCATGGATTGCCCGACAACATTCTGCTGCAGTACTTTTAAAGAAGCCTTGATTCGGTGAACAAGGGAGTGGCTGATCAACTTTCTCTGGGAGGTTTAATGTAACAACCTTATGTGATAGCAACCCAACTCCTCGATGGCATGACAAAGATTAACCCGGCATGGTACACCCATGAAGATCAGGTCTCTCATCTTACTTAAAAGTTGACAAAGGAACATATTGAAAAAGATCGAGAGAGACCAAAACATGGCAAAGATCATGACCCAACTTGACATTTTAGACATAAATGTCATGGGTGATGGTGCTAGGAGTTAAAATGTTGTGGGTGTTAGGTGTTTAAACCCCAATGAGGCCAAGTTTGAAGTGTTGTACAACGAGGTAGCGAACTTCCTAGAAAACCAAGGAGGAGGTTATCGTGTTATCGTGCAAACTACCCAAGGCGGGGTGGTAATTAAGGTTGGAATAAAGATGAGGTCTGGAGAGATCGTGATAGAGAGTAGTGTAATCTTAACGCCACTTGGAAAGAAAGAGAAGGAAAGAAGGATAGGTATGTTCATCCCCCTGAGTGTCAAAAGCCCAAAGATTCTGAGGGTGGCCGGACTGAGGATATATATGCTCTCACGTATTCTCAACAAGGTTGAAGGGTCTGATAAAGTTTTCAAGGAAATGAAGGATGACGTATCGACTCTCAATCAGACGGTGACCTCTCATTCCGTCATTATCAAGCAGTTGCAGACCCAAATGGGTCAAATTTCTTCTCATTTAAACCCGAGACAACAAGGGGGGTTGCTTAGTGATACTATGGCAAACCCTAAGAATGAAGCTTGAATAGGAAGTTGCATCGTGCCACGACGTTAACTAAGGCGCTTCTTGGGAGACAACCCAAGTTTTTATTGTTTTGTGTTTTGATTTTGAATAATAGGTTTTGATTGTGTAGGTTGAAGTTTGGAATGTGGTTGAAATATATAGGTTGGCGAGCCAAGAGTCTAGTCAGTGACTCACCGAAGAGGTCGGCGAGCCCGACTTGGACCGCCATTAGACTCAGGAAAATATCAAGTGGAGTCTGTAAAACTCGACAGGTCCATGGACAAGTCGGCGACTCGCCAAACAGATCGGCGAGCCTGAATTTGTTCGCTGCTTGGACCCCCAAATTAACTGGAAGTCCTGTAAAACTCGGTGAGGTAAGTAACCTCTCGGCTTGTCGTCGAGTTGTTCGGCGAGGACGACTAATATCGCCGAAGGGCTGCGAACTGAACTGTTTTAAAAGGCCAAAGGTTTAAAATTTCAAACTCTTTTAAACATCTCGGACACCCATTTTCCGCATGAAAGCCAGCCTACGCCTTACCCCACTCATTCTCTCGAGCTGAGTGTTAGAATATGGGACTAGGGCTCACCCCCTCGGACTGAACCCCATGTCGACCCACTACTTAGACCATTAGTCTAGTGGTCCTGGTTTTGCGACCTCCCTCTCGGGCAAGCCGAAAACACATGGGTGGTTTTGTATTTGCAACTACAAACCCATTAAATTTAACCACAACCACTAGGTGAAATCACCATTAAATTACATCTAACCTATCAGCAAGCAGGACCTAACAACAATATCAACACATATTTGCTAAATCACACCCCAAGAATGGGGGTTTCTAGCCATACATCAAGAAATAACAAAATACACCTAAAATGATAATAAAATCAAATGGGTATAAGGAATTAAACCTTGATTTAAGCAAAGGAAGAAGAATGGAGAAGACCCACTTCCAACTTGGGGAAGATGAAATCATTCTTTCTTCAAGTCTCCCACAAAAGCATCTCCAAACTTGAGAGAAAAATATCTCAAAAAGTACTATTCTATTCTAAAAATTATAATAATAAATCGACTCTCTAAAAATTAATACATAGCTTAGTATTTATAGACTTCCGAAATTAGTGCTGGCCGATCGCTCAGTGAGGTTGGTCGATGTCGCCGAATGACTCGGTGACTCACCCTTCTTCTGTTTCATCGTCGTTTCATGCTTGCCTTTTGAATCTTCACGTTCTGGACAATTGGGCGGTATAGTACTGCTTTGCAGAACTATTCGGCGAAGCACCGACTGCTCCTTTTATCGCCTTTTTTATCCTTCTCCTTCAGGGCTTCGCGTACTGGAACAAAAGGGCGGAGTGCATACCTTCGGCGAATCGCCAAGTGTGCTTGGCGAAGCTCAGGCTTCAGCTTCTTCATTCTTTTCAGCCTTTTTGTTCCTTTTTGCGCCCAAGTGTCCATGCTTCCAGTAAAACTTCAAAATACCTGAAACTTAAGAGTTTTCATCAGATATTGAGATAAAGTAAGCATTTGAGGGCACTATTTCGATCAAAATAAAGCCATAAATGAGTCCAATTTGTGGACTTAGCACTAGCCAATTATCGAATAGCGTCTCTCGTGATGATCGTTGCACATTAGCGATAGTGTGGAGTCTTGTTTGACTTTGGTGTCGATGCCTAGTGTGATGAGATTACTGTGAACCATGCATGATAACACCTAGAATTTGCCCCGTTGGTCCGGTCAACTAAGTAAGGCTATCTCTTGATATGATCTTAGGAAACTTCGAAGTGTGTGAGCCAATTTGACATATACCTCTTTTGTGACCTACCTTGTGAGTGTGTGAACCTCTTTTGAACACCCCTTGAGCCTTATCCTTTTTTGGAAGAAACTTGATGAAAACATTACCTTTCTTGACCCATCACCCATAATCTTCATGATTGGTGGTTTGTTTGAATAGCCAACTTAGGCCAAAAGCCTAAGTTGGGGGTGTAGTGAAAAGAGAAGGTAAATCAAGACGTGCAAGAAAGTCCCCTTCTTACACATGGTTTTAAGAAAAATGAAACCCCTCCATATAAAAAAAAAGAAAAGAATGAAAAAGTTGTGGAATAAAGTTTGAGAGTACAAAGAAAATGGGGTATTCGAACAATCCATGGAAGATGAATAATGTGATAACTTTTGAGCACTAAAGAAAATGATGAAAGAAGAGGAAATGAAATGTTGTGAGCACCACATTTCATGAGGGTGAAAGTAACTGAGACAAAATGACCATACCTTTGCACTCAGCCATATTATAATCCTTGAAAAGACCTTTTTTTATCTTGAGTGAGCTGAAACAAATGTTGATTGGAAAATACGGGCAAACCTATAGGTGAAAGAATGCATAGTGTTCTTCTTTGTGAGTGTGAGCGTTGCATTTGATTTCGAAACTTTAAATTGCCAACCATTGTGTGAATATGGAATCATTTTTTTTTGTGTGAGGGCATTTGATTTCCTTTGTTAAGCTTGAACTTGCATTTGAAGCAAGTATAGTGAGCTTGAGCTTCTTTGATATTGGTGTGTCACAACTTGAGTCTTTGAGTACACAATTAATCCTTGCATGAGTAAGTTGAGTCTTGTGTGTGCATTCATGATTGAGTCTTGTGTAGCACTGTTTGAGACATCCTTTTTGAACTGCTGAACTTGAGTTTTACTTGAGGACAAGCAAAAGTTTAAGTTGGGGATGTTGACAAGTCCACAATTTAGACTCATTTAGGGATTTATTTTAATAGAATTAGTGTCTTCAAATGCATATTTTGTCTCAATAACTAATGTAAATACTTAAGTTTCAGGTATTTGGAGTTTGAGGCAAAGCATGGACACTACTTGGAAAAAAAGAACAAAACGGCTGAAAAGACAAAGAAAAGAAGGCATGAGGATCACCCAATGCATTAGGTGAGTTGCCAAATGGCCTTAACCTCACCCAAAGTTCTAGTGTGTCGAGCCCTAAAGGAAAGGATCAAGTCGGCGATGAAAAGGAGCAGTTGGTTTCGCCGAACAGTTCTGCAAAGCAGTACTATATCGCCCAATGATCCAAAACACGAAGATGTTGAAGGCTACAGTTGAAAGGCGATGAAGCAGACCAAAGGGAAGATCACCGAGTGCATCGGCGATCCCAACTAATTGCGCCGAATGATCCTTCGCAACACACTTTTTGACACCTATAAATACTTGTTTAAATTTTTATTTCAATATTCAAAAAATTTAGAAGAATTTGAGAGACAACATTTTATTTTCTAAGTTTTCAAGTAGAGACAATTTTTGCTTAGCTTTTGAAGATTTGAAGACTTCCAATTCCAAGAAATTGGAAGTGGGTGTTGAAGATTCTTCATCTTAGAGTCGTTTGAAGCGAATATAAATCATACCCAATTGATGTTACTTCGATTTGGTATCATTTTCTTCCTTTTTTTCTATGTCTAGTTAAAACCCCAATTCTTGGGGTGTGATTATGTGAATATGAGTTAAATTTCCTGTTGCGTATTGCTTATTGTTGGTCTATTTGTTGTTTAAATGTGATTTCGTTTAGTAGTTGTGTTTGAACTTAATGGAATGGTAGTTGCAAATATGTTTTCATCTTAGTGTTTTTGGCTTGCTCGAGAGAGAGGTTTGGAAACTAAGACTACTAAATCGATAGCCAGTGGTTATTCGGTCGTCGTGGGTTCATCTTGAGAGAGTTAATCCTAGGCCTTTTCCCACACATTCAGCTCGAGAGAGTGAATGGGCTAAGGCAGAGGTTGTGCTTAATAGTGGTAACTCTGTGTTCGAGAGAAACCGAGTTGATTCGGGATAAGTTGCTTGAGAGAGAATTTACCCCCACTAAAGTCTAGCCTAGTTACAAATGTTTAGCAATTGACTATGAATAACAATTATTCCATTGTTTATTTTATCCGATATTAGTATCACATCCCAAGAATCCCGTCTCTATTTGTATTTTCTTATTTTCGCTATTTTTAGTTGTTAATTGACTACAACCCCCCATTTATAATTGACACGTGTGTCATCCCCTTAATTTATCATGTTTTTACTCGATAATGTTTTTAGCTATGGTTAACTCTAGCATATTCATGCTTAACTCTTAATTCTCAGAAACCGCACCCTTGGGACTCGACCCCAACCCATTCGGTTGGTTTATATTACTATTGTACAATCGTAGACACTTGAATTGGAAGTTGTGTCTTGATTACGTTAAACATCACTCACTGCACGTTGGGAAACTCGACCTCAACCACTACTCACGAAACTAATGATCCTGACTGTCAGACCGTACATTTGGGGAAATGTAGGCAAGAGTATACGTTAGTACAAAACAATGTACCAAGTATGATAACTATGAATAAAACATTTAAATCAAGCCAAAAGGGAACATTTCATTTCATGACATGCAATTGACCAAGCTAAAACGTGATATAAGAGAGTTAGAAAACATAAGTCATAAAACCATGGTCAAAGCAAGCTAACCATCTTTAAAGACTTTGAACACATATGAGATACTTTTTGAAGTAACCTTAGTTCATTATTAATGTGGGGAATCAGCCTCAAGCGACATAGAGATCATGTGAGCTATAACATGATCCCCCAGTGTCTCCTACACCAAAAAAGTTTGTCCTACTATCCATGGTAAGGACCATAACTTCTAGGTTAGGTGGATCGACTAGATAATGTCTATCTAGACAATCATCCTATAGGGACACATACGTAAGAGATAAGGAGATTACTTCTAGAAACCCGACCTCTACTAACAAGAGAGCTTCCATCTCAATATCCTCTCGGTGCTAAGCATAAATCTCACATAATAGTTATTTCTTACTTGTTCTTATTATCCATGGAAAGGCACGTCATCTTGCTAATCAAAGCTAAGTCATCATCCATGGAAAGGTATAATTCAATAACCAATCCAAGCTAAGTTCATTAGGATAGCTCTTAATATTTGATTCAATTAGGTGAGAAAACCTTTTAACTTTAGAATACTAACTATGTGAGAAAAGCTTTCACCAAAGCTCGGGAATCTCTACCTCAACCACTAGCCACGAACTGATGACCCTAACTGAAGGACCCTACATTTGGGGAAATTTTGGCAAGGGTATGCATTAGTACAGAACAATGTACCAAGTATGATAGCTATGCATAAAACATTGAAATCATGCTAGAAGGGGATATTTCATTTCATGACATGCAATTGGCGAAGCTAAAACATGATATAAAAGAGTTAGTATACAAAAGTCATAAAACCATGGTTAATGCAAGCTAATCATCTTTAAAGCCTTTGAACATATATGAGTTACTTCTTGAAGTAACCTTAGTTCATTATTTATATGGGGAATTAGCCTAACCGACATAGAGACAATGTGAGCTATAACATGATCCCCGTTGTCTCCCACACAGAAAAGGGTTGTCCTACTTGCCAAGGTAAGGACCATAACTTCTAGCTTAGGTGGATCCACTTGATAATTCATATCTAGACAATCATCCTACAGGGGCACACAGGTTAGAGTTAATGAGATTGCTTCTAAAAACCCGACCTCTACTAACGGGAGAGCTTCCATCTCAATATCCTCTCGGTGCTAAGCATAAATCCCACGGAATAGTCATTTCTTACTTGTTTTGAGAATCCATGGAAAGGAAAGGCATCTTTCCAATCCAAGCTAAGTCATCATTCATGGAAAGGTACTATTCAATAATCAATCCAAGTTAAGTTCATTAGGATAGATCTTAATCTTTGATTCAATTAGGTGAGAAGACTTTTCAATCTTAGAATTCTTACTATGTGAGAAAATCTTTCACATCATGCTATTATGTGCATATGAGAACAATACTTTAAACGACACAACAACAACATCATCATTGATACTTTACTTTCAAAGCATCCTTAAAACATTTGCATAGATTTCATAAGAACATGCAAAATCTCATAATTTACCTTTCAAGGCTAAAAGCCCACTTTAAATCATCAACCATTTAGAAAAACTATGGGTTAGATATGGATTTCATCATAAATTCATGTAAAGCTAGCAATACATGCTTAATTTCATAAAACTCTTCTTTTGTAACCAAAATCCCACATCACATGATCCTACCTTGAAAACATGGGGATTACATGGGTTCATGGGATAAATCATCATAAAATCATAGTATTTCATCAATTCATGCATAAGAGATCATAATTCAATCATTTAAATCAATAATCAAGAGAACCCATGATAGTTGAAGAAAACCCTAACTCAATTGGGGATTTCTACCTTTGGAAATAGAGGAATTTGGGAACTCCATGAATGGAAATAATTCATGGATGAAAACTATCAATATCTCAAAGGCAAATTCTAATCTTCAATAGAGGATTTCAGAGTTGACTTGAAACCCTAGGTTGAATCCTTATTCTTCTTCAAGTTTCTTGAGAGAGAAATAGTTTTGAGAGGAGAATTGATCTTCTTTTGTGATTTTGGAAGAATGGGTTGAATTTTGGGGTTAAAATGCTTATATAGGGGTCTTAATGAAAGGTAAAACGACGTAGTATAGGAGTTAATAAATTAAGAGACAGACCAACTACCGATAAAACTTAACTACCAACTGTGACCTACGGCCACCACCGACGGACCGTGGTCAAGACGACAGTCCGTCCATCACGGTCGTCGATGGTGGTCAGGAATTTGGAAATTGGGGCCTTGGACCACTGACCCCAACCACGAACCGTGGTCTAACCAATGGTCTGTTTGTCAGGCCGTGGTTCTCGGCCTTCAAACCATTATTAGGCAGGCCATCCACGAACGACACCTACAATCCGTGGTCCCATCCATTGTCGAGGGTAGCCCTCGTGGTGCCATATGCAATTTTTTGAAGTCATTCACAATGCCCTTTTTCGAATATGGGGTGTTACATAGTCTTGTTGACTTGTTAGAGCTTGATATGCTAGACTTTGATATTATCCTTGGTATGAATTAGCTGCACTCATGCTATGCTTCTATCAACTATAGAACTCGTGTAGTCAAGTTTCAGTTCTCGAATGAGCCTGCCTTAGAATGGAAGGGGGGAAATTGTATGCCTAAGGGTTGGCTTGTCTCTTGTTTTAAAGCCAGAAATATGATTTCTAAGGGTTACATTTATCATCTAGTTATGGTGAGGGATGTGGATTCCAAAACCCCTATTCTTGGGTCGGTAATGAGTTTCAAAAAGTATTCCCAGATGATTTGCTTGGTATTCCTCCCTAAAGGTAAATAGACTTCGGTATTGACATTCTCCCAGATACAAAACCTTGTTCTAATCCTCCTTATCATATGGCTCTGTCAGAACTAAAGTAGTTGAAAGAACAATTGAAATATTTGTTGGATAAGGGTTTCATCCGACCAAGTATCTCTCCATGGGGTGCTCCAATCTTGTTTGTTAGAAACAAAGATGGTTCTCTTCGTATATGTATTGCCTATCGACAGTTGAACAAGGTGACCATTAAGAATAAGTATCCTATCCCAAGGATAGATGATTTATTTGACAAATTTCAAGGAGCGAGTTACTTTTCTAAGATTGATCTTTGATTGGGTTATCACAAATTGAGGGTGAAGGAAGATGACATTCCGAAGATGGCTTTTCAAACTCGGTAAGGTTATTATGAGTTTTTAGTAATGTCATTTGGCTTGACTAATACTCTGGCAGTGTTTATGGATTTGATGAATAGGGTGTTTAGACAATATATTTATATGTTCGTAATTGTGTTCATTGATGATATATTGATTTATTTGGGAAGTGAGAATGAGAATACTGATCATATGAGGATCGTGTTTAAAATTCTTAAGGACCAATAACTCTTTGCAAAGTTTAGCAAGTGTGAGTTTTGGCTAAGTTCTGTGACTTTTCTAGGTCATATTGTTACAAGTAAGGGTATTGAGGTAGACCCTATTAAGACGGATGCAGTCAAGAATTGGCCTATCCCTCTATCTCTTTCAATTATTAGAAGTTTCTTGGGTTTAGCTGGTTACTACAGAAGGTTTGTTGAGGGGTTTTCTTCGATTCCCTCTCCTTTGACTGCTTTGAATCAAAAGAAGAATAAGTTCATATGGTCCGAAGTGTGTGAGAAGAGTTTCCAAGAGTTGAAGAATAAACTTACTTTTGCTCCAGTGTTGACTTTACCAGAAGGGTTTGATGGTTTTGTTATTTATTGTGATTCCTCGAGAATTGGGCTATTGTGTGTGCATATGCAAAATGGGAAAGTTATTGCCTAGGCCTCAAGAAAACTTAAGATTCATGAGAAGAATTATCCTACCCATGACCTTGAACTAGTGGGGACTGTTTTTTCCATAACAATTTGGAAGCATTATTTGTATGGTGTGCATGTAGATGTGTTTACCGACCACAAGAGTTTGCAATATGTTTTTAATTAGAAAGATTTAAAACTTTTCCAAAGAAGGTGGCTTGAGTTATTGAAAGATTATGACATGAGTGTTCTCTATCACCTCGGCAAAGCTAATGTGGCGGCATATGCTCTTAGTCTGCTATTTATTGGTAGTGTTGCTCATATTGAAAGGGAAAAGAAATAATTGGTTCGAGATGTTCATAGATTGGCCCGATTAGATTTTCAATTAGTGGACTCCACCAAGGGTGGTGTTATGGTTCACAATGGTTCTGAATCGTCTTTTGTGGCGGATGTGAAAGCCAAGCAAGGTCTTGATCCAATTTAGGTAGAATTGAAATAAGTCGTGCTTTAAAAGTCTGTTGAGGCTTTCTCCCAAGGAGGAGATAGTGTACTTAGATATCAAGGTCGTTTTTGTGTTCCTATTGTTGATGACTTGAGAGAACAAATCTTGTTAGAAGCCCATAGTTTGCAATATTCCATTCACTTGGGAGCTACCAAGATGTATCGTGATTTACTGGAGGTCTATTAGTGGAGTGGGATGAAGAGGATATTACGGGATTTGTGGATAAGTGTTCGAATTGCCAACAAGTGAAAGTTGAGCATCGGAAACCAGAAGGGTTGTCCAAAGATATTACCATTCCTACTTCGAAGTGAGATCATTAGGATCTAAATCTCCGGCAAAGAAGGTGGATTGAGTTATTGAAAGATTATGATATGAGTTTTCTCTATCACCCTGGTAAAGCTAATGTGGTGACGGATGATTAGTTGGTTATCTATGGGTAGTGTTGCACACATTGAGGAAGATAAGAAAGAGTTGGTTTGAGATGTACATAGATTGGTCCAATTGGGTGTTTAGTTAGTGGACTCCACCAAGGGTAGTGTTATGGTTCACAATGGTTCAGAATCGTCTTTAGTGGCGGATGTGAAAGCCAAGCAAGGTCTTGATCCAATTTGGTTGAGTTGAAAGAAGAGGTGCTTAAGAAAGCAGTTGAGGCTTTTTCCCAAAGGGGAGATGGTGTACTTACATAGCAAGGTCATTTGTGTGTTCCTAATGTTGATGACTTGAGGGAACAAATCTTGTCAGAAGCCCATAGTTCTCAGTATTCCATTCACCCCGGAGCCACCAAGATGTACCATGATTTGGAGGAGGTCTATTGGTGGAATGTGATGAAGAAGGACATTGCGAAATTTGTGGCTAGTTGTCCTAATTGTCAACAATTGAAATTTGAGCATCAGAAACCGGGAGGTCTGTCCCAAGACATTAATGTTTCTACTTGTAAGTGGGAAGATGTGGACATGGACTTTATTGTTGGTTTGCCTCGTACCGGCCAACAACATGACTCGATTTGGGTTATAGTAGATCGGATGATGAAATCGGCTCATTTTATTCCCGTTAAGGTTTCTTATTCGGTGGAATATTAGGCTAAGTTGTATTTGAGGGAAATGGTAAGGTTGCATGGAGTGCCTTTGTCCATTATCTCCGATCGTGGTACCCAATTCACTTCTAAGTTTTGGAAGGCTTTCCGAAAGGGTCTCGGTACTCGTGTCAAGCTTAGTATGGCCTTTCATACCCAAATTGATGGGCAAGCGGAGCGTACTATCCAAACTTTGAAAGATATGTTAAGAGCTTGTGTGATTGATTTTAAGGGTAATTGGGATGACCATTTTCTATTAATTGAGTTTGCTTATAACAATAGCTATCACTCGAGTATTAATATGGCTCCATTTGAGGCATTATATGGTAGGAGGTGTAGATCTCCTATATGATGGTTTGAGGTAGGTGAATTTGCCCTAATAGGTCCCGAGTTGGTTCATGAGGCCATAGAAAAGGTTCGAATTATTATTGAAAGGCTGAAAATTTCTCAAAGTCGGCAAAAGTCATGTGCTGATGTTAGAAAAAAAGATCTTGAGTTTGAGGTTCATGATTGGGTTTACTTGAAAATTTCACCCATGAATGGTGTAATGAGATTTAGTAAGAAAGGGAAGCTTAGTGCCCGATATGTTGGCCCATATCAGATTTTGAGACGTGTTGGTAAGGTTGCTTATGAACTACATTTGCCTAATGAGTTGGCATCAGTGCATCCGGTTTCCTATGTCTCTATGTTGAAGAAATGTGTTGGATTCTCGATATCTATAGTTCCCTTAGAAGGTTTGAGAGTTAAAGATAATCTTTTTTATGAGGAAGCTATGGTTGAGATTTTAGACCGACAAGTTAAGAAGCTGAGAGATAAAGAAGTTGCTTCCGTGAACGTCTTGTGGAGGAATCATTTAGTTGAGGGTGCTACATGGGAGGCCGAGGCTGATATGATGTCCCGATATCCTCATCTTTTTCCTTCTACTTCTACTCTAGCTTGAGGTAATGAGTTCCTCGTGGTTTGTCCTTTATTTTGGAGTCGTGTCTTAAATGTTTCCATGATTTCCTTATTTATGCATGTTCATGAAAAAGCTTAAGTTTTGAAAGAAAATGAGTTACATGATTGATTTTCTTCAAGTTAATGTGGATTGAGTATAAGTTGCCTATAGACTTCATGAGATGACATGTTGAACATGTTTAGCTTGGAGTTGATATTTCCTCCTCATATATATGCATTTGAGTATGAATTGCATGTAGACTACTCAATATGATGGTACGAGCATGTTAGCTTGGAGTTGATGTTTCCTCCTCGGATGTTAGCTTGGAGTTGATATTTTCCTCCTCGGATATGTGCATTTTGAGATTTTGCATTCATGTTGGGCTGCTAGTTTCCATCTTCTTTATGATGTTTTAAGTATGTCCTAGCTTTGAGTCGATATTCCTCTTTGGTTGTGTGCATATCGATGAAGTTGCATGCATGATAGGTTGCTGGTTTAAAGTCTTTCTCCTCTAAGTGATGCCTAGAATCTCATTCGAGGACGAATCATCCCAAGGGGGAGATATTGTAACACCACAGATCTGAAAGAGGGAGAAATAACTATTTTCAGGAGTTGCAGGTGTCAACCCACACAGGCAACCCACGACCGCTGGATGGGATAACAGACCATAGGTGTGGTCTGTGGTTGGCCACACCAACTCCATTCCCGAGGCCCAGAACCACGATTTGACCAATGGACCATCGGTCGGACCACGGTCCGTGGTCCAGGGTCCGTGGACCATGACCCAAAGATAAGGGTTTTGACCATGAACGACGGTTGTGCAGGACGACCCCTCATCATGTCTACGGTCCGTCGTCAGTGGTCCGTGGATAGTGGGCTGGCAGTTAGGTCTTTTCTTAATTAATCTAGAGTAATACTATGTTGTTTTGCCTATGTCTAAGACCCCTATATTAGTGTTTTAACCCCCAAATTTCCCAATAGAAATCATTCGATCAATTCACCAAAAAGAAGAACTCTCTCAAATTTTTCTCTCTTTAGAACTTGAAGAAGAAGAAGGAGTCAACCTAGGGTTTCAAGCCAAAGTCTCCATTCCTCCATTGAAGATAAGCAATTGGCTTTAAGGTATGATAGTTTTCATCCATGGACTCCTTCTATTCATGGAATTCCCAAATCCCTCTATTTTCAAAGTTAGAATTCCACAATTGAGTTAGGGTTTTATTCAATTACCATGGGTTCTTTTGATTATTAATTTAATGGTTGAATTATGATCTCTTATGCATGAATTGATAAAATACTATGGTTTTATGATGATTTCCCCTATGAACCCATGTAATCCCCATGTCTTTTCAAAGTATGATAATATGTTGTGGGATTTTAATTATGAAGGAAGAGTTTTATAAAATCAAGCATGTATTGATAGATTTACATGATTTTATGATGAAATCCATATCTAACCCATGTTCTCTAAATGTTGATGATTGAAAGTGGGTTTTGAGCCTTGAGAGGTAAACTATGGAATTATGCATGTTCTTATGAAATCTATAAAAAAAATGTTGTAAGGATGCTTTGAGAGTAAAATATCCATGATGATGTTAATTATGTGTTGTTGAAAGGATTTTCTCATAAACACATGAAAGCTTGATTGTGAAAGGTTTTCTCACATAAGAAAGGGTTCTAAGGTTTAAAGGTCTTCTCACCTAATTGAATCAAAGATTAAGAGCTATCCTAATGAAACCTAGCTTAGATTGGTTATTGAATGATACCTTTCCATGGATAATGATTTATCTTGGATTGGCAAGATGGCATGCCCTTTCGTGGATAATAAGAACAAGTAATAAATGACTATTCTGTGGGATTTATGCTTAGCACTGAGAGGATATTGAGAAGGAGGCTCTCCCGTTAGTAGAGGTCGGGTTTCTAGTCGCGGTCTCTTTATCCCTTTCCTATGTGCCCCCATAGGATGATTGTCTAGATATACATTAGCTAGTGGATCCACTTAAGATAGAAGTTCATGGTTCTATCTTGACAAGTAGGACAATCCTTTTCAGTGTGGGAGACACCGGGGGATCATATTATAGCTCACATGATCTCTATGTCGGTTAACGCTACTTCCCATAGTAATAATGAACTAAGGTTACTTCAAGAAGTATCTCATATGAGTTCAAAGGTCTTAAAGATGTTAGCTTGCACTGACTATGGTTTTATGAATTAAGTTTTCTAACCCTTTTATATCATGTTTTAGCTTGGTCAATTGCATGTCATGAAATTTCCCATATTAGGACAATTTAAATGTTTTATGCATGACTATCATACTTGGTACATTGTTTTGTACTAACACATACTCTTGCCTAGATTTTCCAAATATAGGGTTCAACAGTCAGGGTTCTCAGTTTCATGGCTCGTGGTTGATTTTGAGATTCCCGAGCATGGGTGAGTCCTCATGCTTCAAGGACGGACTTTCATTGTTCTAGATTATGTCTTGTATTACAGTTTTGGACATGATGTATGGGCTAGGCCCAATTTCATTCTATTGTATTAGATGGCTAATGAGACAAATGTTTTAGACTTCCTCTTTTATTTTAAAACTTTTGGACTTGAAATGTGTTTTATATATTATGTTCTATTTCCTATGTTATGAATGCTAACTGGCTTGTATGAGGTCTCTCGGGGTCCTATACGCCATGTTACATTTAGGGTATACCCCTGGGCTGTGACACATGTTCTTTGTGATTTTAGTCTAGTCGAGTCCAGTTCGAACCATGATTCTGGGTCGACTTCTTGTTCCAACTTGCTTAGGATGTATTTAGTCTCAATGATATGTAATTTTGGTTTGGTTCATGTAAAGGTTTGTTTTTGCTAGCTGAATCTATTATTGTTTCTTATTTTCTCGCCCTCATAGCTGCATATTGTATAGTTTGGGACTGTTCTGCCTGTTTTTAGATTACTTTTGCTTGTTCTAGTTCTTGTTTGTCCTTTCAAAGTTGTTGTCTGTTTATATTCTTCATCCCTTTAAATCTTCTGAAGTTGAGCATTGTCGAAAGTTTTGAGTTCTTATAGTCGTACACATGTGTGATAACTGCTCTTATCTTAGTTATTTGCTAAAACTGTTGAGAAAAATCCTTAAATGGTGTGTTTATTATTTTGAAAATGATATCTTGATCACTGTTTTTTTTATAAAATATGTGAGATGTATCTTTGTCACTAAGTGCTTATGGTTTTGTGTTCAATTTATATGTTTCTAGTGAATAATTTTCTCATGATAAGATGAGTAGCTTGAATGTGCAAAAGATCGATTTATTTGGGCTTGTCCATTAGTCAAAAATTTGGAAATTTGAATCAATATCGTAGTTTTCCTTCATTTATGTATCCATTTTCATTTTAGTATACTTTTCTATAATTTGTGGTTTGCTGTAGTATCCTGTGAAAATAACTTCATTTTGGCTTAAGTTAAACAGTGTGTCCCTAGCATATCTTTTTATGTGTCTTTTAATTTAATCATTATATACCTTTGTCTAATGTTCTTGAATGCTATTTAATGCTATGAGTTTTTAAGTTGTAATGATTAGTTTGGTCAAGACGAATCATTCAACTCCTGGTTTGATTGAAAATATTTTTGTATAGCTATAATAAGTCGTAATGTTGGAAATTAGTAGCTCTAAAACTATGCTATATATCCTATAAGTTAACTCTCAAGTCATTAGCAATAATTCCTTGTATTCATTTCAAATTTCTTTATGATAAAGAATTAAGAGTAGTAAACTTTTTTTCTTATTTCTTCTGTTCACATAGCTTTGGTTATTAGATTGGTATCTTCGTGGAAATGTTGTATTTGTTCCATGCCATCTTCCTTTGCTAATTTGTTTCTCTTTTTGTGATTATGGCATCGTTAGCGTCCCTCATGGATTCCTTTCTACATTGGAATTTTTTTTGGGAAACTTACATAAATATACTATTTTAGAAAAATATTTACCATTTATAGCAATAGCATTTTTTCTCACTTGAACACTTTTAATAGACTTATAATACAGTTTTAACACATATTACAAAGAACGATTTATTATTTACATTTAATACAAGTTTATTGATGGATAATACATTTACCACACATTTTAATACACTTATAATACAATGTATCGATTTCTTATCAAATAAGCATAATATATTTTTAAAAACAGTTATAATACAATATATATTGCATACATAATTCACTTTTAATATATATTACAGATTTAACATAGTATTGTTATGTTCGGTATACAATTACCCATTCAATATACAAACCCATTCGGTATACAAATGTATAAAATGCATTTGTGTTTGTATAAAATGAGAGAAAAGTGTATATACAAATACAAACACATATTTTCGTCCTCTACACTTATAATTATACAAATAGAGATCTTCCCCTGCCCAGTTCTCTTTTGACTTTCTCTCTTTCTCGATTTATACAAACACAAATTATACAAATTACAATGTATAATTTGTGTTGTATAAAGCAAGAGAGATATATTTGCATATAGATTTCACATATACACTTATACAAAGAACACGTATACATAGAAATTATAGCTATATGTACATATACAATGGACAAGCCTAAAAAAAACACGTATACATATACAAATAATATCTAATATACAGACACAATTTTCATAATTAAAGATGAACATGACTGTATACATATACACATATAGAAATAACTAAAAGGTTTTATATACAAATTATCCAATTGTATAAATGAAATTATACAAAACTGAACAATTTGTATATAAATTGGATGTATCTAGCGAATTATACAAATCAAAAGCTCCATAGCAAACATAAAATTTTCTATGGAGCGCAATTATGCAAACTATAGCTATAACATACAAATGCGATTTTTATGTTTTCTATATGTGAAAATTTCTCTTCTAGATTTACATTTCGATGATTGGGCCATAGAGGCCCAATTCCTTCCTTTTTCGAGTCAGCCCATGTTATTTTTTGGGCGGAAGCTGCACAAGGTTTAGAATGGTTCTAGGATGTCTCAAAACCACGTCTAGTAGAGTCTTGTTCATAAGTATTAAGCACACCACATTTATGAATGGGAAGCCATTAGATGATTAGGAAATCTTACTTCTTCACTTCTCAAAGTCGTGCCATAGAGTTTAACTCTACAAGATCTTTCTCCTAATCCTTACCCGACGGCCTACATGATATGACACTACAAAGGCAAATGCTAGAAGGAATGATGAAGGCATGGTGGATCAAGAAGTTCCTCCACAGGCTGCCCAAGCTCCGATTTACCCTTTGGGTGAGAATGTGACTAATGGAGAGTTTAGGTTGGCTTTTCAAGGGTTGGTTCAAGTCGTGACGGCCCAAGCCAATATAGAGGTAATAGCTCTTGTGAACCCAAATGTGGGTACGCCGGCTTCAAGAGTGAGAGACTTTACTAGGATGAACCCTCCCGAGTTTTATGGTTTAAAGATGGAGGAAGATCCCCAAGAATTTATAGATGAGGTCCATAAGGTGTTAGATATTATGGGAGTCACTCCGGTAGAGAAGGCGGAATTGACCGCTTACCAACTTAAGGGAGTTGCTAAAGTTTGGTTTAACAAATGGAAAGAAGCAAGTGTTAACTCCTTAGAGTTGGTTGATTTTGACAATAGACACTTAACACATTGCTTGCAAGCCACGAAATAAAAAAGGAAATGATCTATGCAAACAACATCAAGATGGAAAGAAATATATGACTAATCATTACAGAAATTGATAGAAAGAAAAGCCTCAATCTAAGGAATCATAATCACTATACAGATGCTCCAAATCCAGCAAACAACTCAATCAAGCACACCTTGATTAACAAGACAAAATCAAGAGATTAGCAAATCAAAGCCTCAAATAGAATCAAGTTACCAAGAAAAGGAAGAGTCGTGAATCAAGCCAAAGATTAGAGATCCGCTTACCAGACAAGAAAAGAATCAAGCCAAGCCAAGAATGATATAGAAGTCATTTATCATGCAAATATCTAATATGGACATGGATCAACAAATCGCCTCAATCAAGGAATCTCTCAATTATCCTTGATTGATATAAATACCGCTTGGATTTTCCTTACAAGAGCACGGGTCTGTATATATACAAATTACCCCCAGACTTTAGTGTATAGTACGCAACTTCACTTGAGCTTAAACTACATCCTTCTTTTATCTTTCATAAAGCTTTGTAAACACGTGAGTGGTACAATTGAAATGAAAAGAAAAATAAAGAATTTGAGTGTAGGTATACAAGTAGAGGTAGTGTCAAGGTAGCAATCTGTTTTGCAAATCAGACAGGACCAATTCACAGATACTCTGTACTATGAAAGTTCACTTCAAAGCTCTTAAGGAAACCGTTGTAACCCAAGGGGACTAGACGTAGGCACCACGTCGGTGTTCCAAATCAGTATAAAAACTCTATGTGTTATTTACTTACTGCATTTACTACTTCTCTATATCTATTTTACTAACGTGCAGGTGATTTGACTAACTACAAGAAGTCGACTGGAAGGAAATTTTAATTCACCCTCCTCTTGACTTTCAATTGGTATCAGAGCATGTCTTACTAGTTAAGTGTTTAACCACACATGAGTAAAGATCCAATGGCATGCTATTAGATTCCTGGTGCTCTACTTCAAGATGGTTATTCTTCACATCAACCAGGATACTTCAATGGACAACATTACTCTCACTAGAAAGACAGATTCAAAATATTTGTCTTTTCAAATATTCAGCAAGCATGGATAGTGATCATGAAGGGCCCAAATCTTATTCGTGGATTGACCGAAAAAGAGGGCACTGAGAAGCCATTTGATCCTGAATCATTTGATATCACAAAAAAACACCAAGAGGTAATTCAAACTAATGCTAGAGCCATAAGTTTGTTATATTGTGCAAGGAGCAGAACTGAATATAAGAAGATATCAATATGTGAAACTGTGAAAGAAATGTGGGACAAACTAGAAGTGACTTATGAAGGAATCACCAAGGTGAGGGTTGCCCGGATCAGTTGATTGGTAAATGAATATGAATTGTTCAAAATGGTTGAAGGTGAAAATGTAGAAACTATGTTCTTGAGATTCAGTAAAACTGTTTGCGAACTCAAATCACTTGGAATGGTGTATTCAAATGGACTCTAAGTCAGAAAACTTGTTAGAAGTCTTCCCAAAGCTTGGGAAACTAAAGCTCCCATTTTTTAAGATGGAGATCTGCAGAAAATGACGTATGATGAACTTCGAGGAAACTTGATGGCCTATGAACAGAATCATATTAACAGGTACAACAAAGATGATAAAAAGAAGACTGTGGTATTTACGGCTAAGACATTTGAAACTGGAGAAGAAGTCGAAGAAAATAAAGACGAAGGAATGACCCTTATAAATCGAGGAGTGAGACAAATGCTTAGGAAAAGAAGACAGTTACTGATTTGTATCAGGACACTTCAACCAATTCTAAGTGTCAACGATCATTAGTCTGTAATATAACCCAACTACGTGAGTTGGGGTCCAATCCCACAGGGAGTGGTACGTGTTTGAGAATCAATAGGCAAGTAAGAATATGCTCAAGTCAATCATAGAAATAGACATTATCGAATAAAAACATAATTCAAATTAAGGGGTGACAAGAATGTCAAATATCGGGGGGGGGGGGTTTGATTGTAATTATCAACTACAACAGCAGCAAATAACATGAAAATAACAATATTGAAACGGGTTCTTAGGATGTGATTCAATTATAGGCTAATATAGACAAATGGGTAATTGTAATTGTTAGTAAATAGTTGTAAATCAGTGAATAAGATAGACTTTTGTGGGGATAAACTTTCTCTCGAACAATTAACCCCGAATCAAGTTTGTTTTTCTTGAACACCAACAAGCATGCAATTAAGAACAACCTACGCTTTAGTCCATTCACTCTCTCGAGTTGAATGTGTGGAAAAATGTTTAGGAATCACTCTCTCGAGCTGAACCCATGACAACCCGATACCCATAGACCATCAATTCAATCATCTTGGTTTTAAAACCTCTCTCTCTCTCGCAAGCCAATAACACGAATGTAGGACTGCATTTGCAACTACAATCCTTTAATTTCAACCACAATTAAAGAATGAAATAACTTCTAAACAACATTTAAACTAACAATTAGCAATACCCATCAGGTGAATCAACCCATAATCACATAATCACACCCCACGAATTGGGGTTTTAGCTAGACATCATAAAAAGATAAAAAATCGTTACCAAATTGTGTTTCCATCAACTGGATAAGATTAATTTCGTCTTTACAAAGGTCCAGGTTGAAGAATATCAAATACCCACTTCCAATTTCTCAAAAATGGAAAACTTCAATTCTTCAAAGCTAAGGAAAAATATTGTCTCAATACTATCAGTTCAAACTGAAAAATTCTATATTATGAAAACTGATAAAAACTTGATTGTGTAAAAGATACTAAACATAATGTTTGAAAATGCATTTATAGTCACCAAAAATATGCTTTGAAGGACTATTCGGCGTAATAAGTCGGGATCGCCGATCATCTCCGCGATCTGCCTTTTGGTCAGTTCCATCGCCTTTTTGCTTTGGCCTTCAGTATCCTCAAGTTCTGTAACTTTGGGCCGACTGCTCCTTTCTCTCACTGACTTGATTTTATCCTTCAGGGCTTGGCACACTGAAACTTTAAGCAAGATAGTAGCCATTCAGCGACCCAATGGATTAGGCAATCAACATGCCTTCTTTTCTTCGTTCTTTCAGTTGCCTGTTCCTTTTTGCTCATTAGGGTCCATGCTTTGTTCCTCAATCCAAATACCTGGAAATCAAGGAGTTTACATCAGTTATTGTCACAAAATAGGCATTTGAGGACACTAAATCTATCTAAATAAATTCCTAAATGAGTCCAAATCGTGGACTCATCAACACCCCCAACTTAAACTTTAGCTTGTCCTCAAGTAAAACTCAAGTTCAGTAGTTCAAAAAAGATGTCTCAAATAGTGCTACACAAGACTCAATCATGAATGCATACAAAAAGACTCAACTTACTCATGCAAGGATCAATTGTTCACTCAAAGATTCAAGTTGTGACTCACCATTAGCAAAGATTCTCAAGTTCACCATACTTGTTTCAAATGCAAGATCAAGCCCAACAAAAGTGCTCAAATGCCCCCACACAAAGAATGATTCCATATTCACACACAATGGTTCAAAAATTTAAAGCTTTGAAATTACAATCAACACTCACACTCACAAAGATGAACACAATGCATGATTTCACCCATAGGTTTACCCGTGTTTTCCAATCAACACTTGTTTTAGCTCACTCATGATCAAAAAGGTCTTTTCAAGGCTTGTAATGAGGCTGAGTGTAAAGGTATGATTATTTAGGCTCAGTGGATTCTATCCTCATGAAATGTGGTATGAACAACACTTTCTTTCCTTTTCTTCATCATTCACATTCATGCTCAAAAGTCACCCATTTATTCACTTTTAATGGAATACCAGACACTCCATTTTCTTTGCACTTTCACACCTTTATTTCAAACTTTTTCATTCTTCTTTTCCTTTCTCTCTTTTTTTTATATGGAGGGGTTCCATCTTTTTCACAACCATGGGTAAAGAGGACTTCTTAACACTTCTTGATTTACCTTCTCTTTTCACCACACCCCCAACTTAGGCTTTTGGCCTAAGTTGGCTATTCACACAAACCACATCTCATAAGTATTAAGGGTCGAAGGATAAAGAAAGGTCACAATTTCATCAAGTTTCTTCCAAGGAAAGGCTAAGGCTCAAAAAGTGTTCAAGCGAAGTTCACACACTCACAAGGTAGGCCACAAAAGAGGTATAATGTCGAATTGTTTCACTCTTTAAAACTGCCTAAGATCATTTCAAGAGATTGCATCACTTAGTCAATTGGACCAACGGGGCGAATTCTAGTTGTCATCACACATGGTTCACGGTAAGCTCATCACACAATGCATTGACACCAATGTCAAACAAGACTCCACACTTTCGCTAGTGTGCAATGTTCATCACAAGAGACTTAAATTGATAATTGGCTAGTCACAACGAGATGCAAAAAGTTCACATATTGCCTATGCAACTTCATTTGCCATCATCATAGCTGTACATTCATTTTTGTTCGATTATGAGCACTATTCAAGTCATCGGTATTAATGAAGACCGATACTAAAATTTGCAAGAGAACTACCACATTCAAATACAAACAAGAGGTGGCACAATTTTTTTTAAAGGGTCCAAAAATCATTTACAATTAAAGCAGGGAGCCACAAGCTCAATCATCGACAAAAGTAGTGTTAAACACAATTTATAGCTCAAAAACCCAATATATAACCAAAATAATAATCACAAAAGGTGGGCCTCGCCCCACCATAAACAAAATTTATTTGTCCTCAAATGCAAGCAAAATATCCTAAAGTCAATAAAAGTAAGACAGAGAGGGAGGTAAAAAGGGAATCCTGTCTAAACAGTCGCTCCGTCCGTCTGGGCATCAGTGCCCATTGCATCACTCTGGACTTAAGCATTAGTGCCCAAAGTTACCTTACAATACCACCAACTCCACTAGGGTCAGCCAAAGGCGTGTCTACCAAAGAAGTCTGCACAGCTGCATTGATCATGGCCTCCTCAGTCTTTGTAAGGCCCTCATAAGAAACCTCCTCAGCAACCTCAAGTATCCCTCATCTTTCTCTGCCTCAGACTCGGGATCAGTTGCCTCCTAAACTTGAACATTATCTCTGGTGGTAGCCGGAGGCATATCTGGATCTACTAGCACATCTAGGATCTCCACCATCCCGAAAATCATGAACATGTCAGTGGACTTCAGCTGGTCCACATCTCTCCTTAATGCAACAATAGCATCTTTTAGAGCCGTCACCTCCTCGGTGGCCCCTAGGCCACGCTCACACACCGCTATCGCACTACTAGAAAACATGCATGTAGCAACAATTATTTAGCAATGATTAAATACATGTTGCAATATATAGTAATTCACCACGGTTATAAACATTGCAATAGACAACATGACCTAATGAAACACTTCTAGAATTAAATCGTTGCATTAGCACTACAACTGTTGCCATAATGTCTCTTATTGCAAGGGTTCCACAAAATCGTCCTCGTAGGCTACTCTATGGCAACGGTTCTTACGGAAATAAATATATTGCAACGGATATCTTACCCTCAATTATTTTCCCTCCGCTAATTTTACTAGACCCTCCAAAAGATTTTCTCTTAATTTATTTTTTAAAATAAAATAAAAGTGTAAATGTATAACATATATCAAATAGGTTTCTCTGTTCGAGACCATTTCATCAGAAGCTCAGCCTCGTAGGTCGCTTCTCACTTCTCCTTGAAGATGGTGTATCTTCTTCTCAATCCTCTTTGTATTTCCTTGTAGGTATCTATTATATACTGGGACTTCTTCTTCACGGGTTATGCATTTTTCCATCTACAGGTATTGTGTATTCTATCTTCATTGAAATTAGAAATTTTTGAGAAGGGTTCTTGTAAAATATCTTAAAATAGGCAAATGGGTTTTTGTGAAGTAGATTCTATTTGTTAGAATTTATGTTTATGGTGTAATCTTGTTGTGGCTTAGAGTGTGTATCTCAATTTTTGTGAGGATTGAGAAATCACTGCAAAAAAATTTAAATGAAAACTTGAAATTTATATTGGAAATTCTCAGTTTAGGAAGAGTTGATGTTATGGAAGATGGGTTTCGATTCTTCATTCTACAGGATAGATTTTATCTATCAAAAAGCTCAAGCTTTGGACCACTGGGATAAAGTTTTCAACTCCATAAGTCTTTTCAAACAATAAGATGAACTAATGTATTTTTTAACTACAAAAGTCATTGAAGTCGAGCATTAAGAGATTTAGTTTTTCTCTTGCGAGTAAAATTTGAAGTTCTAAGTTTATATTTTCTTCCTTCTTCTCTGAGATTTTTGGTGGACGAACAATAAGTTGATCATCAAGCTCTCGTCACATCAGTTCAATACTTAAAAGGAGGTAATGATCCTTTTTCACATTAGTATAAGAATATTGTTTGCCAACATAGACTAAAATTTGTTATGCTTTCTGAATTCTTTCTTATGTGCAAACTGATGTATTACATGTTCTCGTTAGAATGTGGAGTGTTAATAGATTTTAATGAGGTGGATGGTATGTTTAACTTCTAAATTATTGGGAATCGACTGTTCGACAATGTCTAATGGAATACAATTATCTTTACTAGTATAGAGAAATTACTTTTTGGATGGAACAATTAATTCTCCCTCTTTTCCTGATTATTTCATGTTTAGATTGGTTGTGTATTTATTAACCTGCATTTTCCTATTTATTTATTGGATTTACTTCTCTATGAGTATTGCTTTTGTTAGACGTGTACGTCTTCTAAGTAAAAGCAACATATGGCCTCTGTAAAATATTTAAGTGCAGAAAATTATAATCTAGTCCAGCTGCAATTTGTTCTCCTGTATTTTTTCAATGTTAGTAAAAATGTATTTCGTGAGATTACTATTGGATTAAAGACAACTTTATACTAATATACATAGGCATCGACCTCTATTTTTCATGGCCTATCCAGAGCAACAGTTTCGTTCAATACTTCATGATATTTAATCCCGTCTTACTACTATCTTGATAACTCTACAATAACTTATACTACCATTAGGATATTTCAGATTTCATATTTTTCTACTTCTTAAAGGATTTTTCATTTCCCTGTATATGTTCTCTTTAAATTTTGGACAAGTACTTTAAGTTTAGAGTGTTGGACAAGATGTACCTAGTGATGTCATTGATATGCCAACTCATGATCTACATTCAGAAGATATAGAAGAAGATATGGAAACATCAGAAGAAGATGAGGACTTTGATGATGATGAGGACTTATATGATACCGATTGGGATTGGATGGTGGCTGATTATTGACAAAGGGACTTTTCAGAAATTTCTCTATCGCATTTTCTTATTTGTACTTCTGATCTTGCCTTTTTTATTATTATTGTGTACTTCTGGTTTGTTAGGTTTTCTCGTTGTTATTAGAGATCTCTTTAGTGCTTCATATGTTGAAACTAGCTGAGTGATTTGTGCTTCCTAAAGACTAGGTGAATTAGGTAGCAAGAAGCGTTGAGTCTGATTTATGCTTCATCTATGCTTCATCCTTTCTCCCTTTTTTCTAGTTCATCTTATCATGTTACAAAAGTTATTGCAATTGTAATCTTCTTTTCTCTGATTCTGCTTTATCTTATTGATTTTTTTGGGATGTCTAACTCCTTATCCTTTTATCTCTATTTATACACTAGGCAGTACTTGCTAGTCATGGCACAACGAGAGTCTTCAAGAATAAGGAATAAAGATATAGGAGAAACTGTTCCAGTTGGAACACTTATATCTTTGGTGAATCAAAAGAAGTTGTTGCTAACTAGAAGAAGAAATGATATAACGAGTTTGATAAGGTCAATTGAAAAGGGCCAGCGTCTAACAGATGTAATAGAAGAAAAACATCTACTAGAACCACGAAATCCAGAGGTAGGAGTCCATATACAAGATGACTCAACTAAACATGTACCACAAAATCCAGAGGTAGAAGAACAAGTTCAATTGAATTCTACTACTATTGAAGTAAATGAACAATGTGAAGAACAAGGCAAGAACATCTAGGTTTTATTTATAATATTACTATACTTTTTTAATTATGAAATCAAATTACAATACTAATTTGGAGGTTATCTTTATTTGTGTATTATTGTAGACTTTTCCACTCAAAAAGGAGAAAGATGTCCAACAAAGATGTTAACTGTACATGGAAGGCATGATCATAAATTGGTTGTACTAAATAAAGTTGGTCAGCCTGTTGGTCCTAGTAATGATGTGGTGATAGAGTTGAGCAGCTTCCTCGATACACTTGCAAGGAATGTGACCCTTTGTCCTCTTGTTATAGAAAATTGGAAGCTACTTGACACATAAAAAAGAATTTGTAAGATTATACCAAGGTTAAAGTTTTCAATTCTATTTTAAGTTGAATATATTTCACGTTTATTACACTAACTCAGTGTCCCAATTTTCAGGAGAAATATGATATTTCGAAAATTGAAAATAGATGGACTTTAAAAACAATTCAAGAAGCTTGGAGAAGGTGTAAGTTTGATTTGAAAACACACCACTTTGATGCCTATGGTAATGATCAAATTTGAATGGAGAAAAGGTCTAATGATGTTCCAAAATCTCAATTTATGGAACTTCTTAGATATTGGAACTCAGAAAAATTTCAGGTAATCTTACTAGCTGATAATACACAATTAGAATTATCTGACTCATCGATCGATCAAGGAAAAAGATAAAAAAAAAGCCTCCTTAATTTTAGTATTTTTTGGTTAAATGTGAAAACTTATGAGTTTTATTGATCTTGACACCTATGAGCTTTCCTAGAAAACTTAAGAAGGTCAAATTTCTTTACAATTCTTTTCTTGATCTGGACGATCACTATGTCTGTGGGATATGCATATTAGCTAATCTTTCCTTTATCAATAATATTCTTTGTACAACTAACCACAAGATAAACATGTGTTTGGGTTGAGTGCACCAGTCTAACATATTCTTTTCTATTTGTAGAAAATGTCCAAAACCAATAGTGAGAATTGGAAAAAGTTGAAGAATCCACTTACTGTTGGCAAAAACAGATTTGCTTTAGTTCGCAATGATTTGGAATGAGCTATTGTGTGACATTGAATATATACATGTCGCTTTTTTAATGAAGATTTTTTATATCCACTTTTAATGTGTCCAGGAAAAAGAGAGGGAAACTTATGATCCTCCATCACTTAAGGAATTTTTGTGGTTACAAGAAAAAGAAAACCCAATCGATCATACAAGGATACAGATGAAGAGTACAATTGTGAGATTCCTATCTAATTTTTAATTTGTTTGATTTAAATTAGTTTTTTTTCGTATTGAGTCTTTTTATGTATACTTTAATTGGCTTATTTTTTTTAAAAAATAAAAATAAATTATAGGCTGAGATGGAGAATATTAAAATGCAACAAAATGAAGATGGTAATGAGACGATTGATGCATTTCCATCTATCATGGGATCGAAACATCCTGGATGCTTGAGATTTTATGGAATAGGGTTACTAAAACTACTTTGAAAGGGAAAGTGGGACTTTGGAAGCCTTGTCAAATGCAACAAATAAGCTCATGAAAAAGATAATAAAGAGAATGCTAAGAATGGAAGAAAAAATTGAGGAACTAAAGGAACAATTTGACGAACAAAAGACCATGATGAGACAAGAAATTTTAGAAGATGTCATAACAAAACTCCATCGTTCAGGCCTACCAATTGATGTTAATGTTCTAGCAACATTACTTGATGCTTCGTCAACACGAGAAACAGCTATTCGGCCAATCCATCGTCCATCTATACGTAGCAACAATCAAGGTAAGAATCCTCCTTCTTGTTCTTCCAATTCTTCTACTACTGATTTTGCAACTTCTTGTTTGCTTCAGCTTCGTCTGCTTTTTATCTGTTGATCTGCTTCTACTTTTTTTCTTGTGCTACTACACTTGCAATCTTCTTCTATTGTTGTTGGTGCATCTGCGATCATCTTGTTATTTTTATCAAAGTTAATTATATCGAGATTAGTGTTATAGTTGTTTGCATAGTTTTGGAGTATTGAACTAAACTGAAAACATCAATTGACTAAAGAAAGTTTTAAAATGTGTACTCAATTCTTGGTTGATTTTAGGTATTGTTGATTTTTTGTAAAAATATATTGACCTGAGTTGTTGAATTTACTAAATATGTACACTTTCATCTTCTTATTAAAGCTCGTCATCCTATTTCTATGGTGATAAAGGACACTCTAAACTTTTAAGATTTAGAACAGTCTATATATATATTGTGTTTTGTTGTTGAACCATTGACATTTATTTTTATTTTTCTCAAGTTGAAAATTCAGTCTGATGAACTTACCGTTGAAAGCGTATTAATTGGTTATGAAAAGAAGGTTCTTTGATTGGTTAGTATCATTAATCTGGAACAAAAACTATGTCAGGAAGAAATTGCCATTACTAAAAAATATTATGAAGTAGCTTTGATTTTCTTTCTAAAAGCGGCATCTTAGGGGTCAGTCAATTTCTTATAAAACTGCTCTTGTGCAAAAACTTTGGCCCATGTATGAGATAAATAACCCTTTTATTTTTACTTTCTAAAAAAGGCATGTGGTACTATAGGTTATATTACGAAAGAGTAAAAATTGGGAGTTATATGATTTCTTTTCCCTTTTCATTTTTATACTTTTTCTTTCCTTTTCCCTATCTTTAATTGTTGTCCCTTTTGAAATTGTAGGTGAACAAAATGAAAAATGTGGGGATGAAGGTAGTGAAGACCTATACAGAGAATTGCTTGATCTACATCTACAAACATTCTAGGACTATTTTTACTTTTGGGCTTTAATTTTGTGAACTTAGTTGTATGCTAACTCTTGAACATTTTAGGACTATTTTTATATTTGGGCTTAACTTTTGCGAAAATCAATGTATGTTAACTATTGAATTGTCAATCAATATTGTGTTTCTATCTATAATATATGGATGAGTACACTAGTTGAAGTACTTTTTGATTTAATATTCCCTATCATTATATTATAGTTTATTGCAAAAGTACATGGTATTATATAGTTGCTACAACAGCTTACAATAAGCATTAAAAAAGGCCTATTGCAATAGCTTAATAACAGTGTTGCAATAGTTTACTAGAACCGTTGTAATAGCTCTAACTGAGCTATATTATAAAGCTATTGTGGTAGATCGTGTGCAACGGTTTCAAATCGTTGGAATAAATCTATTGCAACGGTTCGTAACTGTTGCACTAACAATTGAAAAGTGTTGTCATAGAATAAAGAATAACTGTTGCTATAGATAGGTGTGTCGCAACAGTTTAGAAACTGTTGCATAAAACTGTTACTGTAGATGTATTGCAACACGCTTATATGCAACACACCCTTTTCCGTTGCCATAAGGCTATTGCAACGCTCTTCGGATCTATGGAAATGATTTTTCTTACATTGTAACAGACCTATTTTCTAGTAGTGATCCTAGTCGTAAAGGCATCAATGGTAGCACTCAATGGTGTCACAACATCAGCAAGGGATGTATGAATCATAATGGAGGCCTCAAGTCTGGCAGCACAATGAACGACAGAATGGGCTAGCTGCCCCATCTGGAGCAATGCAGCCTAAGTGAGCGGGGGCCGAGAAACAGCAGAAGCATATTTGGGAGGCAATGTAGCAGGGCATGATCGTGTTGCTGATGAACCCAAACCAGTACCTCGCCGCCACATTGAGGTCCTTCTTTTCGATAACTACTCCAACCTCTAGCCACCTCGGAGTACCATATGATATCAACAGAGCTAACCACTTCTTCATGTATTCCAATACTGTGGTTCTGATCTTGTATTGACAGTTATCTTCAATTCTCATAAAACATTCTATGACGATATTTATAGCGTCACTTTCACATTTCACCTTCCGTCCTCTGACAACCACATAGTCAACAAGCTTGAATTTGGCTGCTAGCTTCTTCCCTTGTGGTATCAAGGCACTGTAAGCGATGTAGAACTGTCTGACCCAGCTTGGAATGTACGGGCCACAGGGCTTGGTGAAGATCTGGAATTTATGTGGCTTCAGGCAACTCATAATCTTTGGATACCTGTCAATGACCCCATCAGTAAACAAACGCTTCTCTTCGGTAATGGTCCGCAGCCCCTCGATCTTTAGTCTGTTCATAGACTTTGGAGGAGGTCCCTATACTGGTGGTGCTAGGACCACAACTTATGCTGGAGGGGGAGACGGAGTAGTGGCCTAGGAAGTCCTGATCCTAGACGGATCATTCATCCTTTTGGATCGCAGCTCTACCCTCTGTGCTGCTACTAGTTCATCATCCTCAGGCATAGAAGATGCAGCCTGGTACTCATCCTTACTCTCAGAAGTGGTGATGTGAGTGGTGTAGATACCATTACTGTCAATGCTAGCCTCCGGTGACACAGGTGCCTTCCCTTTGCCCTTTCCTTTCGCACTAGTTGTGGGAAGTTTGGTGGCCTTGGCCCTGGATGCAGCTACATCCTCATTGATGTTTATCCCTTTGGCCCTCTTGCGGGGCGGCATGTCTCTACCAGCAACTTTTAGTCTAGGCATGTCTGCAAAAACATCAAAAAGAATTAGAAGCAGTTCAATCAAATATATAGAAAAATAGTTGCATAAAGACTCGCTGAATCACTTTGGCGAGCTAAATCGGGATCGCCGAAAGGATTGGCTCAAAAATCCCAGAAATTTTTGGCATGTCGGCGATGGGAAGGACCTTTCGGCAAATCACCGACAACATTCGGCGAGCAAGGACTAGCCCACTAAAAGTTACAGTGCTTTTAGGGATTAGGGGCGCAGACAAAAGGCAATCAAGAAGGTCTTTCGACGAGTCGGCGAGTGCATTCGGTGACCTCAGGCTTCTCGTTGAAAGTTACAGAACCCAAATCAATTTTAAGCATGAAATTAAAGGCGATAAGGGGTGATTTGGTGAACCGCCGAGTGGCTCCCCCTTTGGTGAACCGCCGAGTGGCTCGGCGAGCTCTACCCAGCTCGCCAAATTACCCAACGTGCCTACTTTCCGCCCAACTTTCCAAATACAAACCCACAACCCCCGAAAACAAAATCAAAACATGAACTCCTCTAATTAAACTAAGACCCATTACACCCATGCCCCCGAGATACTCAGACTTTTCCCATTTTGGCCAAAATTTCCCATTTGATGACTTTTTCCCTTAGGAATGACGTCAACCACTCCATCATTGGGCAAATTACGTCATATGGCACAAATACGGGTTACTTAGACTTCACCCGACTAGGCACAACAACATGCAAGCACAACCCCACAATTTTAATCAATTTTAAGGCACAACAATTTAGGTAATTAATCATTAAAGGCATTAAAGGGACGATATTCAATTTAACAGAGGCACACACATACACAATTATGATCAGAGAGGCCCAACACACATCACTATGACAAAATCAATTGCAATTGAGTAAAATTTACTACAAATAAATTCAGAATTCGGAAAACCAACCTTTGATGCTGAATAAATATTTTGAAACGCTAGGCGGCAAAGTATTCCTATTCCAATTCCAAACACAAATATGATGACTAAAATACGGTAAAAATGCACGAAATATAGAATACTATAATGCGGGTGTGAGTTCGGGAAGTTTAAAATTGAGGGAAAGCGAAAGGGTTTGAACTTTTGAACCTTTGGCCTTAAAAACCGTCCAATTCTCGCCCATTCGGCGATATTAGTCTTGCTCGCCGACCCACTCGGGGATACGCCGAGTGGGCACTTCCCTCACTGAGTTTTACAGGACCTCCAGTTAATGTGGGGGTCCAAACGGCGAACAAAGTCGTGAAGTCGGCGATTCACCAATTTGCTTCTGGGCTCGCCGAGTTTTATTTCAAAATGTCTTGAGTCCAACGGTGATCCAAGTCGGGCTCGCTGACCTCTTCGGCGAGTCACCAATTGGACTTTTAGCTCGTCAACCTGCACTTTTCGAACACAATCCACACTTTAACCTGCACAATCAACACAAAATTATTTCTAAAATAAAAATGAAGCGATAAACACTTGGGTTGCCTCCCAAGAACCGCCTTAGTTAACGTCGTGGCACGACGCAGGTCCCCACTTAAGTTTCATTTGTGGGGTTTGCCTTGTTTTCACAAGGCAACCCACTTTCTTGTTGTGGGTAGAGAGAAGACAACACTTGGTCTATTTGGGACTCTAGAAGCTGAATGAACATGGCGTGAGAGGTTGTCATATGATTCAGCATCAAGACATTCTCTTTTACCTCTCTCAACACTTTGTCTGTTACACCCCAAAATTTGTAGACTAAACTAGAACCAAGAGCTAGGGTCCTAGAGTGTGATGTTGAGGATTTGAATGGTAGTTAAGACTTCGTGTGCTTAGAGTGAGGAGTTTAGTGGTTGAACATCAAGGTATGTGTTATACCTGGTAGCCTAGATGACCTATAGGAGTTTGGTGGTGAATGGGAAGGGCAAACACCAAGGCAAAAGGTCAAGCCTAAGCCAAAGGGCCAAGGCTGCCCAACCTTGGTAGCTACTGCTTAAGAGTTCACGACCACCTTCACGACCAGTGGTGTGGACCACGGTCCGTGAAGGGGTCTATGAAGACTCCTTAGACACTTGGGAGGCAAGGCCAAGATGCCTAGACACTGCCCCAAGTCCACGAGGCACTTCACGAGCCGTTAGCTTGACCACGACCCATCAAAGTTCCCGTGAAGGTGCCTTGGAGTTTGAGGGTGTTTTAGGGCCATGGAAAGTTGGGGGAGCTACTGGAAAGTGCACCAAGGGAACCACCACGGATTGTGGTGCCCTTCACGAACCGTCCAAGTGGCCGTTGTACCTGGACAAGGCAACCAAGTCGAGGTCAACTAAGTAAAATCCTATTCGACCTAGGTTAAGTGTGGGTCATTTTGTAAGGGTTTTATACACCCATAGATATATTTTTAAGTCATAAAACGCCCTAATTAAGTCATTCTAAATCAAAACCCCAAATCACTCCTCTCTCAAATAATTCTCTCTCTGGAAAGAACCCAAAGCTTAAAGAAGAAGAAGAAGTGAAGGGAAAGGGCAGCATCTTAGGTCGAATTCTCCTCATTGATTCAAGTTTGTTTAAGGTATGTAAAGGTAAAGCTTCTTCATCCATGGGTTCTTCCACCCATGGAGCCCCTTTAGATTCCCCTCAATTGAAAGTCAAGAACCCCAAATTCTAGTTAGGGTTATGCTTGATTTGTGGGTAGTGTGTGGGTGTGATTCCAAACGAGTGGATATCACCTATTTATGATTTATCTATCTTTGTATAGTGATTATATGATGATATTATGTGAATTCAATAGTTAACCTTAGTTTTATTGTTGAATTGCATGTTTTGTGGGTTGAAGCCATTAATGGTGAAATTGAAGGTTCATGAGAAACCTTCCTAAAACCAATGTCATGAGTAGTGTTTGATCAAGATTAGAATCACATGAATTCGAATTGAACTAGACCTTGTTGATTATTGTTGATCTTGACATGAGTGGACCTTTAAGATTAATTATGGATAGAATCACCTAGTAATGAGGAATGTGATGAGAATTGCTTAAGAAAAAGCCTATTGCTTGAATGTCTTGTAATCTAAATAAGAACAAAAATAGAAGGAAGTAAGCTTTGTGATGAAGCATGAATACAAGGGCCTATGACTACGACTTGAAACTAGTTTTCTTGTGATTTTAGGTTGTTATGTGGTTGTAGATTTAGGACTTGAATAGATGAAAGTGATGGAATCACTTGAGCATGGATGGATTGTCAAGGACATCCTTCCATGAGAGAAAAGTGTTAAGCAAGGCTTAACAAGTAAACCTTGGGGTGTATGCTTGGCTCCAAATGGATATTGAAGATGAGATGGAGTGTCACACAAGATAGGGTCCGGACTCCAAGAAGAAAAGAGAGCCACACCTAGTTGATATGAGGACTCTCCAGTATGAGCCTTAGTTTAGGCGTTTGTGTAGATTTTTAGACCTTCTATCTTTTCTCCCTATGTTTGCGTCTCCGATGTGATACCGGAGGTTGTAAGATTTCTTGAGGTTAGGGTATTTTAGGTGAGGAGCTCATTATGATTCTTTGGGGGTGGACATCGATCCATAATGGCTTGGACCCTACTTGAGATCCTTTTTGGAATCGACACGCCTCCGGGTCACTCTTGATAGCTGGGCGGCATATGCTCCTAGGAGTAGACTGGCTGGCCTTGATATATGAGATCCTCTAAAGGGCTGACACGCCCTTGGGTCACTGTTGTTAGATAGGCAGCTTACGCCCTAGGGAGTGGACTGTCTTGCTAGGTGGCCTAGATTGGTTGTAACTTTTGCTAAATGGCCTGGGAGTTGACTGGTTTCTTGGTTCCAAGTTACTTGAGTTGGGAGCTCAGATGATGTTCTTGGATTCGGATCTGGGTTACGCTGCATTCTTGTAGGCGTAGCTATTCTATATACATGTTGGCTTATGGGTGTCTATTCGAATTTTCACTTAAACTTGCACTCGAGTGTACCTTCTGGGATTATGGAGGGTCTAATTAGGTTTAGTTAGTTGTACTTAGATTTATTTTCATTATGCTCGTGTGCTTTCCTCTTTTTCCCGCTTTGACTATTATGTCTGTCTAGATACTCTGTTTTCATATTGTCTTTACCTTTCTTACTCAGTCTCCCTATGATGCCTACTTAGTACCTTTTTTAAGTACTCATGCTACACTCTGCATCTTTTTCTTGATACATGTCCTAATACGAGCTACCAACGGTGGTCGTTCATGCCATCTTCTACAGCTTTGGGATATCAGAGACGAGGGTGAGCACTTGTAGTCATGGATCAACTTGTCTCTTTTTGTACATATGTTAGTTAGTCTTTTTCCTCTGATACGACCTATTTTGGTCCACTTTTGGGACTTGTATTTGTTCATACTAGACTACTCTGATATCGTTACTTCCACATTATGGGAGGATTTCTTGTATATATAGTTTTGTTTTTCTTCGCTTTTGTCTCTTTTCTTATTTTTAGTGTTATTTTTGTTTAAATTCTACCCTTGTACCCATTACTTGTCATTCTGGATACGGGTTGACTTTCCTACTAGTGGGTTATAGTAGGTTCCATCATGACTCGGGAAGTTGGGCCGTTACACATAAACTCAAAAATTCAACAAAACAAATATAGAATCAACTCCCTAGAACCTGAAAGTCATAGTACCAAAACATCTAATGGTTTAGGATAAGGGATGCAACCCCAGAAAATAGAGAAGGAAAAAACAACTTTGAAATGTCTGAGTTCAAATAATGGAGTAAGAAGGGAAAGAGGAATTTGTAGCAGCCTGGAGGAATTGGCTCACCATTGGATTTAGATAACAGAGGTCTCATAGTTGAGGTAATTAGGACATACGAGATTTTCATTGATAAACAAGTTGATATCCAAAGATCGAGTTATAGGTTTACTAACACGAAAGTTAAATGAAGATCAAGTTTGTGAAGTATGCGCTCAAGGAAAATAGGCAAGGTCTTCATTAAAACCAAATGCAATGGTAAGTACAACTAAACATCTAGAACTGCTGCACATGGACGTATATAGATTGATGCGAGTTCAATGTGGAGGAGGAAAAACGTTGGTGTTGACGATATAGACATGAAAAATCAGTCGAGCAATACTAGAAATGAATCTGATGATGAGGAAGTACATCCTATGAATGTACGAGCTACTGAACTAGTGGACAAGCCAAAAGAAAACCACGAGACTACTAGAACTGCTACGAACATTGTTGGTATGGAACCATGTATGTCATTCTTGTAAACTGGTAAGAATGTCAAACAGAGCAACTGGAAACATAAAATCTCACATCCGGTTAAGAACATCCTTACATAGCTTGATTTACGGATACACACCAGATAAAGCTGAGGAATATATGCACCTTCTCCGCCTATCTTTCACACAAAGAGCCCAAAAATATCAAGGTGACATTGCTAGACTATGACTGGATCATTGCTATGCAAGAAGAACTAAATCAGTTTGAGCAAACTGAAATATGGAACCTAGTCCCCCGACATCCAAACAGAACTGTCATAGGAACTAGTTGGGTGTGTCGAAACAAGCTTGATGACCAATGGCATATCACAAGAAACAAAACCAGACTAGTATATCAAGGATACAATCAAGAGAAAGAGATAAACTATGATGAAACTTTTTCCCCAATTGATTGAAGATGTGTGATGAACATGACTATGAAGACATTGACAAGTTAAATCGATATATATCCTACCACTCTCTATATTAACTCAATCACCCTTATAACGGGTTCTAAGAAAATTCGAAAACCCCTTATCACTAAGATGAGCAGAGCCTTTTTTGAAAATAATTTCATTGTTAATTTACGTTCTCTAGGTTGTAAACAAATCCGAAATCATTCAGCTCAATGGTCTCTAATCATCTCATTCTACTCTTGAAAGTTTAATGTAAGAGGACTATTAAGATGTCCATAATTAAAGTATTTTTCTTCATTGACAGTTGACTTTTTACTCAATGTACTTACAAAATGTACGCAAAGAACACAGACATTCAAAGTAATAAAGTTATAACTAAAATATATGAATTGAAACTAATGGGCATAGCTAAAGTAGGTCCAACAATTTTGAAAATTTATACTCAAATTTAATTAAAGTAAAACGAAAAAACATTTTTTTGCTTTTTCCGGAAGTACCCATGCACGTCAATTCTTATATAATAAGAAAATGTACACATACTATTATTTCTGATCCAATTTATGTTGCATCAAAATTTTGAAATTCGAATTTCTAAATTTTGAGTTTGAATTTGTTTGACACATCTTGATGATTTAATCTTCACATTTTACATCATCTTGGTTCGTCTTGCGGTTGCATTCTCTTTTATGGTGGCTCTTTCCTTTTGTGTGTTGCTTTTTGTAACTTGTCTTCTGGAAGGATACCTCATGTCTAGGTTGTTGCTAACCTTTGTTCTCTCCTTCTAATTCCCTTATTTCTGCAGATGGTTGTTGATCGGAATGCATGGAGAGCTTGAATCCACCTCTTCAAACTAGTGATGAAGACTCCTTCCAGGTTAAGAGCTCCCATCTGACCCCAAATTCTCCTTTTTCCCGATTCCTTTTTCTGAAGTAGACTAGGTTAGATAGCTCTTTACATTTTGTTAGACTCATGATGTATTGTAAATGATGTATATGTGAAATTATATTGACAGATTCTTATTCATTAGTATCAAATTAGTGATTGTTTGCTTTCTTGTTCTTTTAAGATCTCTTGTTATGTTTTGTTATTTTCTTTTTTTCTTTCTTAAATATCAATATATTTTAATAAATTTTGAAGATGTGGCAATTAAGGTTAAATGAAAAGGCTATAGTAGCGGATGAAAGGTCAAACAATAATCTTTTCATATACCCTATTAATTGTAATTGAATGTAAGTTCATTCATTTAGTAATTGGAATGTAGATTTATTTTTCTTATAAACATGTTTATTGAAATTGTATTGTAGTGAAGAATAAAATGGTCTTTCAAGGGAATTCTTGTAATCAAATTTTATGTTTAGAATCTTTCCACTTTAAATTTAACTAGATTCACTGCATGTGCATTTCACGTTATTCCTAGTCTCCGAATCCATATACCCAGAAAATTGGATCTGTAAGGTATATTTCATGAGTATGCCATATAGGTTTTTCAATAATTTTCCATCATGCCAAACTTAGTGTCTGGCTTAGGTTTGCTTCTTTTTTGTAGGGAAGATATCAAAGAACGTCTTATTCAAACTTTCTTATCAGTTGTACAGTGTTTTTGTAAGTGTAGGTGGTAACCAGTTTGTTAGTAACTAATTGAGCACAAATTAACAGTTTGGCATCTTTGTTATGTCGTGTCCTGAAATACATGTCCCCTTTAAAGAGCCAAATCATTGTAGCCAAAATTTAAATAACTTATTATACACAAAAATAACGTCTTCCTTGGTAGTTCTTTGTGTTGTTCATATCATCTCCTCTTCCCCTGAGCCTATGAATACAATCAATTAAACATCCATGAGCTTCCTATAGTGCGTTATGTTATCTCCTATTTGATTACTTCCAAACTTAGTATGTGAGTGAACCTGTCTTTTGCATCAGTTTGTTGAGTGACGTCTGAAATTTAATACCTTGTCAAAATATGTTGCACCACCATGTTTGTAGTTCTCCACGTTGATGGTAGTTCATGGAACATGGGATAGTAGGATGGATTAGTCTTATTCATGCCTATGAATTGTCAAAAATAGAGCATCAATACGAATAGGTCAATGACTGGGGAAAATTTCAAACAAACAGGGGCCATATGGTCAGCTCTTTAGCATGTTACATGTATTAAAATTTGGTTGAGGAAGCCTATGTTTGACATTTATGGTTTAGTAACCAGTAGAGTAAATATTTGGAAAGCTGAATAACTTTTGGGGCATCTGTGTTGTGGCAAATACACTTAAAAATTGGTATACCTAAGATGGAATTTTTCGAGGGGGAAAATTGTTTTCCAAATGACATACATGTTATACCATGATTTACTACTAAGAAAGAAGAATAAGCAGCTTCCTCTCCGTCATCATGTATTCTATTTGGAATTTATATGCAACTTGAGGCTATTTCGGTAATTTCATGCTTTTTTCAAAGCTGCTACTTTGCTTTTCTGAGACAGAACCACTTCTTAGTTCATTACTTGGACAATAATATGCTATAATGGGACCCACTCTGTTGCTTTATCATGGAACCACCTTGTTGCTTTCTTTATGTGTTTAATTGTCTTTGTTAGTTTTTGTTTTCTGTTTTAATTTATTTGCTTTGTTTCTTTTCTTTTAATTTATTATATATTTGATAACTACATAAATAATATTATTTATTATTATAATTTATAATTTAAAACATTTAAAAGACATAAAAATTAGTTGAGACTCAAAATTTCACTATACCTTATCAAATGGGACTGAAAAAGTAATATTTATTATTTGAGAATGACCAAAAAATTACTATAAATCACAATAATTATCAACTTAAAATATTTAAAAGAAATATAAAAAATTGTTGAACTCTCAAAATTTTATCAGTTACATAAATTGAAATATAGAAAGTAACATATGTTATTTAAAAATTACATAAAAAGTACTATAAATTACAATAATTATTAACTTAACAATCTACAAGACAATAAAAAAAAAGGCTAATTTTTGTACTACTTGTGTCACATAGTTGGGTTTGGGATGGTTTTAAAAAATGGAGAAGGGTCTAAAATACCCCTGATGTATTGGAATCGGTACAAATATACCCTTTGTTTACCTTTTGGCCACAAAATGCCCTTGTGGTTAACCTTTGTGGCCCTATAATATCCTTTTCACAAACGGAATAATTAGTCCATTTAAGTAGCATTTTCATTTAATATGTGGCATTATCTGATTCGTTGTAAAAATTAATTAACTAAAACTAAATTAACCCAATCCAAACCCAGATCCACCCAAAAAAAAAAACACCGGACCCATCTTCTAAAACTCAATTATTCTAAAAGAAAAAAACCCAAATTATTTTCTTCAAGCTGGTGAAACTCAATTATTCAAATGCATGTCTAACATTCAAAAATGTAACAATCCATGAGCTATACAGATTCAAGAAGAGATGCATTATAAATCTGGCCAAGGCATTTCCAACCATCCAACATACTCATATTCAAAGAGTATCCATAGCACCCCCAAGAGCATGACTTTGTCTCCCTTGAATGTCATTAATAAAATTAGCAAATAAGGTACTTATCAAATCACGAAATCAACTACAAATATAGTTAAAACTACAACATAATGCATACTGTGCAATAGAACATCAAATACATTCCTTAGAGATATCTATACTGTCTAAGCGCATCTTCATCCTATTACTAACAACTAGTTCTGCACTGAAACTTCTTTGATTTTCACGATTTTTAGCCTTGAATAAAGTTACACTCCGAATTTAAGCACTGCCTCCATATCTGCAGCATCCCTTTTTTTTTTATTAATTTTATTTCATAGGTTCTACCCCTAACGGTTCTACTAACTCTTGAAATGCGGCTAGAGCAATTGCTGGTGTTTCAGTACTTGAGCAAAGCCTCAACTCCTTGATTCTTGATTGATGCCAATGTTTTCAAAATTACTTATATCAACTCAACGTATGCAGATTAAACAAGAGTAGGTGGAGACTTTACTCTAGAATAATTGGGTTTTAGAAGATGGGTCGGGTTTTTTTTGGGTGGATCCGGGTTTGGGTTAGGTTAATTTAGTTTTAGTTAATTAATTTTTACAACGAATCAGACAGTGCCACGTATTAAATGAAAATGCTAATTAAATGGACTATTTATTCTGTTTGTGAAAAGGGTATTATAGGGCCACAAAGGTTAACCCCAAGGGCATTTTGTGGCCAAAAAGTAAACGAAGGGTATATTTGTACCAATTCCAATACTTTAAGGGTATTTTAGACCCTTCTTCATTTAAAAAAAATTAATTTTGATTATACATTATAAAATAACAAAAATTTTGGTTAATATACTTTTTTAATAATAACCAATCAAACTGTCCCATTGACAACCCTAATATTACTTCTACTCTATTATTTTTACTTAAATTTAGAAAGATATGTTTCATATCTACCCTCAATCTGCTACATTTATTTGCTATTTGAAATTAAAATTAAAAAGACAAATGACATATAAGTTTCTATATTAGCTCATTTATGAGCAAAATATATTATAACAATATTTACTAACTTTTAACAGTACATAATGTATAAAAATAATATTGCTTTATATATGTTGGACCCGGGCAACGTCCAGGCTTTCTTTACTAGTATTTATATAAAATCCAATATTTTGGAACTCATTCATTGTAAAGTTTTATTCGTAAGGAGTGCAGTAGTACGTACCTAGGTATTTGATCTACCATATGCAGAATTGGTGTATGTATTCTTTAGACGTTTAATACATCAGAGAGAAATCATGTTAGTGATAAAAAAAAAATGGAGGGGTGGGAGGTGGGTCAAACATGGACGTAGTACTAATTATCAAAGATTTTTTTGATAACTATCCAAAGTCTAGAAACATGGGAAATCATTACACTCAAACAGTCACTTAGTTTTTCACGCAACATCGGTGAGGAAGTGAATTTGTAAAGTCAGCGTGTATTTCCAAGATACGCATGTCCACATCAACAAAAATATTGTCAATTTCCTTTTCTCATTCTTCTTTTTTTGGAGGTAGAGGTTCCTCGTCTTCAAACGTGTGTACTAAAGGAAGTGTTTCATTGAAAGGAACCAACAAGTTCTTGGACTGAACTTTTTCCTCTTGTAACCTCCAGAAGGCTCCACATCTTAATTTTCCTTCCACTATTAACATCTTCTCCAATATGCACATTCGTAGTATGATAAAAATCTTAAAGAATATTCCTCCTATCAACTTATAAGTCCTCTCAAAGTCCTTATCATCACCTAGAAGAATCGGGTCTTTGTTGTTCGTTTCACCATCAACACCAAGTGGAGGACTCCCCTGTTCGAGATCGACAAAGATAGGTCATTCCGTGTGAGTCCCATTGCCCACCCAAGATACACACCCACCTTCACAAGTTAAGAATTCCTCTTTTCTAGACTCAAGATGGTTACAATGTGGATACAAATTTCTTGAAATAGAGGCATTCCTTGAATCCATAAATATGCACCTAAGTCAAATTGCACAATCATTAGCACACTAAATAAGAAAACAATCAGAAAATAATTTTGTTTTTTTTAGAGGACAAATATTTTTGGTAAGGGCAACAGATACTTTGAGAAAGAGGAAGTATTACTTAAAGAATAGTGCGAAACACTACTCTGACCAAAATGTCATAATTCCAAACTTAATAAAAAAGGGAATAACATGTATGTTAATGAATTTATTGATAAATTTTGATTTTAGTACTTGCGAAAATATGTAACTAATACAATAACGTACGTTAAGTGATTTATATACACATTAAAGTTTATTGAAGTAGTTAACTAATTTTTTTTATATTTAATGATATTTTTAAATATAAAATTTCTGATTGTGTCATTACATTGGTAAAACCAAAACTAACACATGAATTACAACATAGGGTGTGCTTCTAACGAAGGAAAATGTATTACATCAAAAATATTTTCTAGAAAAAATAAACTAGTTTCTTATTTATTTTCTTGTCTTCAGAAAAATACATGATTGGATTATTTTTTATTTGAGTTAGGCCGGAGAGGTAAAAAAAATGGGTGAAGTAATTTATCAAAGTCACAAACGTTTTGAATTTTTTTTTTTTTTTAAATTAGGATTTTTTTCAATTTAGTAAAATATATTTGTTAACGAACATGGTAAATAAAAACCATTAGTTTGCCGATGGGGTATATATGCGCCTTTTTTTAGCAAGGAGTATATCCGCTCTACATCACGAAGTTTAGGGAAAATTGTAGGGTTAGGACTAATATAAATGAATTGTAAATACTTGAGTTATCATAAATACCATACATCAATTAGTAGGGTTGATTATTTCCTTCTTGATCCAAATCTCTTTTAAAGTTGAAAATCTAATGGGCCAACTCCAAATCTTCCTATCTCAATTAAATCAACCGAAGAAAAGATGTTCAGGTGGGGACATTTATTTTCTATTGTTGTCCTCTATGGTAGATTAGCTGGGAGACTTGAGAGGTGCTAGGTTGTGCTACGGAAGATATAAGTGATTCAAGTAGGCTCTCTCTTATTTATTGTTAGAAAACCCTTGTGATTACATCTCAGCACGACCCTAAATTTGGGTCTGTCAAGTTGGTCTTCTTGTGGTGGGATTTTCATTTGAGGTCCATTGACCTGTCTAGGTATGTTATTCATGACACCACAAGAAGATTAACTTGACAGGCCAAAATTTTGGCTCTTATCAAGAGGTAATCACAAGGGTTTCCTAACTATAAATGAGAGAGAGCCTACTTGAATCACTTACATTAGACGTAGCATAAACTAGCACCTCTCAGGTCTCTCGGTTAATCTTTAATAGATGACAACAATAGAAAATAAATCCCTCCCCCCAAACTAAAACATCTTTTCTTCTTTGATGTAATAGAGATAAGAAGATTTGGAGTTGGCCCATTAGATTTTCAACTTTAAATGAGATTTGGATCAAGAAGGCAATAATCAACCATACTAATTGAGGTTTGTTATTTATGATAACTGAAGTATTTACAATTCGTTTATGCTAGTCCTTACCCTAGAATTTTCCCCAAATTGTGTGATGTAGAGTGGACATACCCCTTATTAAAAAATATGGCACATGTATACCCCGTAAGCTAACTAATAGCTTTTATTTAATATGTTCTTTAACAAATCTATTTTTGCTAAATTAAAACAACAATCCAATAATTATTTTTTAAAACTCCAAAAATGCTACGTGACTTTAATAAATTGCCTCATCCATTTTTTTACACCTCCAAATCTAACCCAAATAAAAAATAACTCAATCATGTATTTTTCTGAGCACAATAAAATAAATAAGAAACTCATTTATCTTTCTAGAAAATATTTTTTCATCCAACACATTTTCCTTCCTTAGAAACACACCTTGTGTTGTAATTCATGTGTAACCTTTTGGTTCTACCAATGTAATAACACTATCAAATATTTTATATTTTAAAATAAAATTAATTATAAAAAAAATAGTTGACTACTTGAATAATCTTTAATGAGTATATAAATCACTAAAATTGCGCTATTGTTTCAATTTATTTGTCTTAGTTACATATTTCGCAAGTACCAAAATCAAAATTATTTATCAGTAAATTCAAAACCATACATGATATTGTCCTTTGTAATTATGTTTTGAATCATGACAATTTTGGTCACAATAGTGTGAAGTACTAATTCCTCTTTCTCAAAATAGTTGTGGCTCTTATTAAATTATTTTTTCTCAAATAAAATAAAATTATTTTCTGAATGTATTTTTAGTGTGCTAATGGTTGTGTAATTTTACGCAGGTGCATCTTTATGCATTCTGGGGATGCCACTATTTCAAGAACATTGTGTCCGTCTTGTGTCTAGCAAAGGGGAATTCTAAACTTGTGAAGGTGAATGTGTAAATTGTATGGACAATGGGACTCACACCGAATGGCCTATCTTTGTGGATCTCCAATCGGGGAGTCCTCCACTTCTTGTTGATGGTGAAAAGCACAACAATGGCCCAATTCTTCTATGTGATGACGAAGAATCTGAGAGGACTGTGAAATTGATGGGAAGAATATTCTTTAAGATTTTGATTATCCTGCGATTGTTCACATTGGAGAATATTTTCATAGTTGAAGGAAAAGAAGGATGGTGAAGCCTTTTGGAGGTGACAAGAGGAAGAAGATCCGTCCAAGATTTTGTAGGTTACTGTCTATGAAACACTTCATTTAGTATTCAAACTTGAAGACGAGGAACCTCTACCTCTGGAGAAAGAAGAATGGGTATAGAAAATTGACAATCTTTATGTTGATATGGGTGTGCGTATCATGGAAGAACAAGTTAGATTTATAAACTCACCTGTTTCGGCAATAGAAAGTAAAAAATGTAAGTGATTTTCAGATAGGGAGCCATCAGCTTGATCTAGATGAAAAAATTGGACTTGTCTGTTTAGTTTGTTCACATGTGATTTTTGAGGTCAAGTACATCTTACCTAATTTTGTAAGTATACGATTTTGGACTAATATGTTTAGTTAGTGCTTGATAGGACAAAACTCATATACCTACAAAAGGATGGAAGATGTACTTGATCTCTAAATGGACAAATGAACAAATTAAACTGATGAGTTAGATTTATTCCTCTAGATCAAGACGGTGGTTCCCCATCTGACTTAGTTGTCCACTGTGCATCGAAGAAATCGATTGATTCGTAAGCAAAATGTGATTCCAAGACACACATGTTCATTTAACCAAAAAGATCTTCAATTTCCTTTTCTCATTCTTCTTAATCTGGGGAATAGTTTCCTCATCTTTAAATCGGAATATTAAAGGAAGTGTTTCTTTGACAGAAACAAGTTCCATCTCTTCTGGAGGACTAAGTTTATTATGATCATCAATATTTTTTTATTGAATCAACATAAACTTTAGAAACTCAGTCTCTTCAATAATATTCTTCAAAACTCTATTGTGACCAAATGTGAAACTCTGTTCCGACCAAAATGTCACAATTCAAAACTTAATTGCAAAGAAGTAATTATACAAGTTTATAACACATGAATTATTAAACGATGAAACCGACTTAAAAAGCGGAATCATCTATTAAGTTTGTTCACATGTGATTTTGTAGGTCAAGTACATCTTCCCTAATTTTGTAAGTGTACGAGTTTTTTCTCTCAAGCACACATTTTTTTTGTTTTTTCCTGCTGCACAGATGTTCTAGTAAATCTAAGTTTATGAAAGTTTTGTCTATAGATTTTCCATGCCAATTAAACGGACCTGCTCTTCGATTTATATTTTGTTCACTCTTAAAATCTTTAACTTATGTGACATTTGCAGGCTATCAGATCTCGAAGAAGTCATGGATGAAAATATTCAGAGAGTCGCCATCACTCTTGGATAATGACGGCTTCTGATCTTCTGATTCTTCTGTAGACAAGGATTCTCCTATTTATGGAGAAAGATGTGTGGGATTTAATTTCCCCAAATTTCAAAGCGACTATGTATCCTCATCAATGTGGAGGATTGGAGTTCATGTGGAAAAGCACTACTGGAGATATAACTCTTGAGAGACTGAGAGATCCCCTATCTACTAGTGAGGGAGGATGTATAATATCACATACAAGAATGATGTCCACCTCCCATTTCGTAAACTCGGCTTCCTAGTTATGAATAAAATTTGAAGGTTCTATGATTATAGGCCGAAAGTGAGGGCACAACTTTAGAAATTACTAAAAAAACATTATTTTGAGTCAGATTTTTTTGGTGCCAGGTGTGTGTGAGATAATGCATCTTCCCTTACTATCAGATATGGGCTCTCTAAACCTTTCAAGAGTTGTATCTCTAGTAAAAAAAAAATTCCACATTAACTAAAAGCCTCCAAGTTAATGAGGATACATTGTTGGTTTGGCACTTAGGGACTAAATCCCATACGGTTCCTTCTCCATAAATAAAAGAATCCCGGGTTGCAGAATAATCAGAAACTCTGAAGCCGTCAACATCCAAGAGTAATGGAGACTCTCCAAAATATTTTCTTTCGTACCTCCCTCGAGTTCTCTAAATATTCAGATGACACATAAGTTAGAGAATTTAAGATGAACCAAAAATATATTGGAGAGCAGAGTTAACAATATATTTAAAAAGAAAAGTTCTTTATAGGATATATGAACAATAAATAAACAGATGAGTCCAATTTGTGAAATTCACTCTACATTGGTAAAACTGATGGATTCGTAAAGCCAATATGTGATTCCAAGACATACATGTCCATTTCAACAAAAAGATCTTCAATTTTCTTTTCCCATTCTTCTTTCCCGAGGGAAGAGGTTCCTTCTCTTCAAATCGAAATATTAAAGGAACTGCTTGTTTATGAACTATTTTACCCGTGCTTCGCACCGGATTGAACTATTTTATGAAGCTTATTTATGATCATTCGGTAATATTCCTATTTTCGATACATACACTATATTGTCAAGAACATAATTAACTAAATTCAAATGGAGAACCTTCAGCTCCTTTCTTATGAACCTCCATCATTCTTTTTTTTATTATAGTATGATGTATCATGTATACTAGTATTCGTACCTGCGCGTTGCACGGGTATTTTCAAATTATTTTAATTTTAAAATTATTTTATAAATTTGATTATTCACTTATTAATATTTTTATATTTTATTATTCACATGTTTCGATATAATAAATGCAGTGTCATATGCATAGTTAGTATCAAGAAATATGGAAAATTTAGGCACTACAAAAAAATAAAAATAATGCAGTATTATATAAACAAAAAAATTTGAGATAGAGGATTATATGAGTAAGAATTTAATTATCCGTGAGTAAATGAAAAAAGTGAGACTAATAGTAATTTTTAAGTCTTCTCCTATGATTTAAATATCGTAAATCAAAATTAAAATTGCTCCATTTTTTTTAGTAATGTTCTATTTTTTCTATTAAAGAAGAAGAAAAAAATTTGAAATATATTTTTAGTTTCTTTTATTTTGATTAAATCAATTGTATTATAAAATTTTTTTTTGTCCATAACGTTATTTTTGTTTAATATATTTTAATTTTCAAATTATTTATCGATATAGATTTTTTTTTTTTAAAAAATTTGATGTAATTTGTTAGTATTTTTAATTAATAAAATTATTTTTTTAGAAAATCTGCAAATTATTAAAAATATATAACTTTCAGTTTGTGTTTTTGACAATTTTATTTGACAAATTTTTACGTAATTATTTATAAAATTATTTGTTTTGGAGATAATTTTTTTAAAAAATATTCAACTGAAAAGTCGAGAATTATCTTGACGATAACATGTTGCACTATTTTGCAAAATACGGATTCATAATATTTTAAATTTATTCTTTTTAAAAAAAGATAATTCAAAAACATTTATGCTGATCTCACACACACAGAAATAGGTAAATGGGTGAGAAATTTTAAGGATAATTTGGGTTAGTTTTTTTTTCTCGATATTTATCTTCTTCTTCTTTTTTTAATTTTACATATGTATTTTAACTATCCACTTATTAACGTTTTCTTCTTATTTCTTTTTTGTCATGACATTTTAAAATGAATTTTTAATTATTTAATTTATTAATTTTTTTGTTTTGTTTTAGTCTTGTTCTAAAACTACCAAGTGCCTTGGTATTAGACTACCACTTGGAATGGGATAATCCTTATTTAAAGTTTGATTTTCTAAATTCATCATTATCTTTACTAATTATAATAATATTTTTGCAAAGTCATGTGCATAACCTTTGATTATTATTAAAAAAAAATGATTTTTGCATATCGTGATTACATTATCTATTCTTTCAATTCTATAATATTATTTATTAACTTTATATTATTGGTCAAATAAATTAATCAATAATAGCATCACATTATATTTGTGTTATGCATTTTATATATTTTCTTAGTGTCATGACAGCATAGTTAATTTTCAAGTGACCAATGAATATCATTACAATATATCAAAATCGCAAGGAATATTCTATTATAATGCATTTAATTTTGATAAATTTTATGAAAATTATTACAAAAGAATTAGTACTCTTCTCATAAGACAAAAATAAATTAAAATTGCTTAATAATTACCATGACTATAACATATAATGAAAATTAGGAATTTATAAATTAAAATTTTATTTTATATATATGAAAAAAATCTATACGTATGTAAGATTGAGATTATTTAGTCTTTACCTTCCCAACAAAGCATTTCTTGAAGGTTTGACATCTTAAACCTCTTGTCGATATGAGCCTCACACATGTGTAATCAAAAGAAAGTCAAGCATTTCATGATTTCACAATGTACATATAATAATTGTTTTTATTTTCATAAAAAATAGAGTTTACATCTATTCTATTTCTACCCAAAATGCATTACATTAAATTTTGTTACATCTCATAGTTTATCTTTTAACATCTACCAAGATAACATAGAATCTTAAATAACTTCAACAAAAAATTGAGATCATTTTCATGATGTTTTTTTTAATTAACTAAAATCATATTTGCTAAATTTTTGTATTAGATTTGTGATCATACTAATTTATTTTATGCTAAGATTGTAAATCTATACAAAAAGAGACATGAATTAATAAAGTGAACAAATTTGTTAAATTCTAAAAAAAAGCAATTACGAATACATACCTCTTGTATTGCTTTTATACTCTAAGGATCTTCCAAACAATAGATTTCACTTTTTGAATTCAACTACACAAACATTAAAAATAATGTAGAGATTAGAATTTGAATTTAAAAATTTAGAAAAATAAAATAAAGAATAATGATTATATATTAATCTCTTGGATCACCCATGCATTTGTTATACAGATCGTATAATAAGAGTGTGTACCCTTCTTTTTATGTATAAATATTACAAAGACATATGTCTAATTCTTGATATCTAAATTTTGTGTACCTACATAAATTTTGAATTTTTTTTTAATTATAAGCCACTTCGTAGATTTTATGCTAAAAAATTTATTGCTTGTAGTGTTGCATACGGATTTTTTTAAATATGTATTATAATTTAAATTTTTGAAAAACGGAAAGAAATATGATTAAGAGATAATGAAAATTTAAAGTGATATTAAACAATAATACTTACCTCTTTTTTTTTCTTTGTTTCCCTCAATAAAAACATCTTATTGAACAAATAGATTTTGTTATGCTTCCTCATGAAGCCTGTGAGAAAAGGGAAGAAATAATATGCATTGTCCTTTATATAATACAAAGAAAATAATGTACATAAAAACAGAGTCAGAAAATTCACCATCCCAAAGTGAAGTGCTCTTCCTGTGTCATCTTATGCATTGTCTTATATATAATACAAAGAAAATAATGTACATAAACACAGAGTCAGAAAATTCACCATCCCAAAGTGAAGTGCTCTTCCTGTGTCATCTCTCCAGATTTGTGAAGAACATTATAGAAAAAAGTAAATTTTTATTTGTTTATATCTACTTTCTTTAAGAGGAGACGGTTTAAAAAATCATAAAGCAAAAAGATCAATTATGCTATATGAACAATTATTTGGATGAGAATTACTTACAAATTCAACAAATCACAACAAAATAAAAAGGAAAAAAAATTCGTGAGAAAAAATGTCCGAGAGAAGGGAATGTGGAAATAGGAGCAGTGGTGGTTTCCAACGCTGCTCTATCTTTTTGGTTTTATAAGAATTTCAAATTAAAAATAAAACTGTCATGAATATATTAATTAATCAAATTATATGTAATTAGTTTTAATTATTTAAAAATGTTGTTTATTATATAAATAGATGACATTTGGTCCATCTTTATATAAGTGCATTTTTATTTTATTTTTAAAAAAGGTATAAATTAGTTTTTTTTTTTTAAATGTTAAATCTGTCCAAGATTTCATTTTTTTTAAAAAAAAATCGAATTTTGAATTCTTTAACGTGATTTGAAGTGGAGTTTCATAACCAATTGATCTTTATTTTCACATGTGTATTTTTATTTCAAATTTCAAATTTAGAATATTTAATTAGTTATATAATATTTAATTATTTATAATTTAAAATTCTGAATTTTGTAGTGCTGACATGTGTCCTTTTTTCTTCTCCTATTATATATAGATAGATGTTAAAAATGACACTAAAATTGTTAATATCATAAATGTTTTTCCTCATTATCTCAGAATAGTCATTACTATTGCTTAGGTTTCATATTACCGGCCCCAACTTATTTAGAATTGAACCATAATTATTGTTATGGTTATAGTATGTAGTTACAAATAATTAATGCAATTATCAACCAAGCAGTAGGTGACATCTGAATAGAACTGTTAACAACTGGATATTCTTAACCAAAATTTTGACACATAACATATTAAAATCTTACAACATAATTTTGTGAGCACTTGAACTCACAAATATGCACAAATAATAATAAAGACGACCTTACTTTCCTAACAATCATGAAGAAAAGGTATGTTGCTCAACATATATTTCAAAAAAATTGTCTGTCGAGCCGTATCCAAGTTTACAATTCACAAATTAAATTGAAATAAGCTAAAAGAAAGAGTTATTACTTCATTATAAAAAAATAAAAAACTTAATCAACAGAAAGAGTTATCACTACAACAAAAATGATCTTTAACATCAATTATTAGCTTAATTGTCGCTAATTATGAATTTTTAGAGGCAATTGGTACTCTCTATAAATGTCCCTAAAGTCTATAGCAATATTGAATCTAATGACAATAAATTAATATCGGTAAAAGCTCTAGCACTCTTCGTTAATGTGCATATTTATTGCCGATAAAAAATATTTTTGTTTTAGTGTATTTTGGACATTTGTTAGTTTCAAGAAAACTTGATCTCTTATTATGCCCAAAAAACAAGAGACGAAGAAATATGGCAAATTAGTTAATTTGCAATAAAAGTTGTGGACTAATTGTCTCTATACTAATATTCTAGGAAGAGTGCAATGGCATACAAATATTTGTACCTAAGAAAAAAACAATCAAAATAATATACTAATTGTGGCAAGCAAGAGAGCGATCTGTTTGGTTCTTTTAACAAACATCATCATTGGTTCCGTATTAGTTATCACATATTTGATATTGTTTGCTATCAAATATAGCACAACCCACAAGCAATTTTTCCAAAAAGTATATGAAAAAACTTGTAGAAAGGGACAAAAGAGAAGATAATTTTTTAATGATACTCACAAGAATTTTCAGTAGAGTTAAAAAACAGTTACCAAAATAGCAAAAAGAAATTGCAATATACAGGAATCATGAAACACACTTCATAAGAAGCTTGAATAATGTATTTGAACTCGACTCTCCAATAGTGAAAAAAACCTACAAATAATAGTGGCAGAAATAAAAGTTTGTTTATTAAAGAACCAAATGTAATGAATTCAACCATTTCAGCAGCGTTATGAGTTTTGGATCGAGAGGTACAAGAGTAGTAATGTCGCATTGCAATTAAAATATTTTTTTTTTGTTTATATGAAGAAACCTGTAGAAAGGGACAAAAGAGAAGATCAATTTTTAATCATCCTTGCTGAGATTTTTAACATAGTTGAAAAAAAGTCACCAAAATAACAAAAAGAAATTGCCATAGTTACATAAAGCACTATGACTTATAGTAAAGGTTAAGCTTCAAAAAATAGGAGGAAAAATACTTTGAGGAATTAAACAACCTTCATAAGAAGCTTAATTCATGTATTTGAATTCGACTACCCTATAGCGGAAAAAACCTACAAATAATAGTGGCAGGAAATACCTCTATTTATATACAACAAAGGGTAGTGTGAACAAATTCTTATTGTGCCTTAGTGGAAAGGTTACAACTCTTTAGAAAACTTACAACCCTTCGAAAGGTCACAATCTTTAATAAAAGTCGCAATTTTTCATAAAAGTCACAACTCTTCATAAAAGTTACAATTTTTCGTAAAAGTCACAACTATTTATAAAAGTTACAACTTTTCCTAAAAGCCACAACTTTTCACAAAAGTCACAACTTTTTATGAAATGGAAGGCTAGTTTAGGAAATAAATAAATTCAAAGGGAATTTTGGTTTGTGGTGGCGCCACATATTTCTTTCATCACCTCTAGAAGGCTCCATTTTTTTCAATTTCCTTCCACAGCTTAACCTCTGTAGAATTACAATTTTGACTCAACCTATTCCTCTTTTCTATTATCTTGACCATGTCCTTCAATGATTGTTGTCTAGTCCTCTTTGAAATAGAGTCATCCCTTGAATTCATCTTACACACCTAAGTTAAAAATAAACAATTTTCGTTAGCAATCAAAATGCACAAGCATACATGTATCTCAAAAACATTCTTCACAATAACAACAAGACTTATCTCTATTTACCAATACTAAACTAACTAAAGAAAACTTTTTTTCTGTCCGAAAATCAAGAATGGAAAGCTTTGAATTCTCGAAACTATAATGTCACGACCCGAGCCTACACCCTAGACGTGGCCGACACTTGAGAACCATTGTTGGTCACCAATCGAATCCTCATCCTGGCTGACTAGAAGCAGAAGACTAACTCAAGCATACATAAGCATCAAATTGAAAGAAACGTTTAAAGACGGTTTGATGAATCTCAAAACGAAACTGAATATACTAAGTATGAAACATAAGTGTTAAATAAAACATCTGAAATTGAAAGACTCTCCAAAAATATCTATCTATGAAGCCTCTACTGTATAAAGATGAGTCTCAGGACAAGACCCGCGACTACTCAAATGTTACTAATATGCTAACAATACATAAAACTAGAGTCCTCTGAAAGTAAGGAGGACTTACTAAAAAGCTGGTGAGCAGACGAAGTGATCTCAACGGACTCTTGTTGAGGATCCTAAGAACATGTATCTGCATCATTAAAAGATGCAGGTCGAATGACATCAGTACATTGAATGTACGAGTATGTAATAGAGTTGAATAACAAATAATTGAAAGAAAGGACTGCAATAGATAACAATGTACTTAAGCTGAATGTAAAGAAATAAAGGATTTAAATAATTTAAAGTTTTACAAAATAATTTCTCATATCTTAACTCAACATAATAAATGATATATAAAAATACACTTTAACTCTATTGAGAGATTTTCCAATCGACAACCATCACTATGAGCTACATGATGATAAATCGTGTCACCCACACTGCCAGAATTGTCATATACCTTTCCGGGATATAGGACACCTCAACTAAGTGGATCCATAATGCTCTGCTTGAAGGCACATAGAACTTATCTAAAAAGTATGATTTTGTACCCATGTTGGCATACATGGTTTATGAGGATTGTGAGTTGTCTGAACTCATTCCCATATCGGTGCTCGGTGATCAATACTACTCCCAATAATATATACTCATATTCATATGTATAAAAACATAACTCTTCCTCTGGTTTTAGATAATTGCTCAAACTACCCTCTTAAAAGAGGTAGTTTCTCTTGAAATATCTTTTGAACTCACAACTCATTTAGAAATCTCAATTTCTCTTTTATCAATGTAAAAATTGATACTCTGGGAATACATAGTCCCCTTATACTCTTACTCAATTCATACTTGAAACTCTTTCTCAAGAACATATCAGAATCATATTTAATATGATCATTGATGACTCGGGAAGTCATACTGCATAAACATTGATGATATATCTAGATACCATACTTCTCATACATTGATGACATACTCGATTGTCATACTAATCATGAACCTTTAAACTTTTTCTCAAAACTCATCTTTACTTTCTCAAAACTCAGTTTTAGAACTCAAGTGTTAGCTTTAAAAAGCTTTTCAAAATTTATAACTCAAATCATAGGGTTCATGTAGAATTATGGACATGAATGACTCAACTCGGGGATCTTAATAGCAATAAAGAAACTCAGTACTCAAGACTCAAGACTCAAGACTCAAGACTCAAGAACTCAAAACTCGTAACTCAACGATATTTCTCCTCTAAAAAATACTCAATTCATAGGGTTCATGCTGAAATATAGACATGAATGAATAAACTCAAGAATTTTAATGCATAACATATAGCATTCAATAATTAGGAATAGAATTTCAAAAAGAAACAGGAACTCAAGAACTCAAATCAACTTATCTCAAGAATACTCAAATCTAGGGATAGAATCCTAGATTGCTCTTTTACTAATTTGAAAGTAGATGTAGGGCGTGAGGATGAACTAGTCCCCAACACTATGATAGTCTTACATACCTGAAAAAACAAGGTTCTTGAAGAATCTTGAAAAAGAACTTGAATAGAATCCTTGAAACCCTAGCTTGAATGTGAACGATCAAGAAAACCTTTCTTGAGATTCTTGAATTAGTTTCTTGAAACTCTATGGCCAAGAATTATGATTTTCATTAGTGATTCATAATCGTATGGAGGAATTAGAGTTAGAAAGAATGAAATTCTTTGAGAAAAACTTACCTTGAAGAAGAATCTTGAAAAGATTGAAAGAATCTTGAAAAGAGATTGAAAGAATCTTGAAAAGATTGAAAGAATATTGAATGGAGTCTTCTACTTTGATTTTTCCTTACGGTTTGTCTTAGGGTTTGAGAGAAAAGAGAATGATGTATTAAGAGATGAAAATCTTATTGTTTTGAGTCTTTAATTAGTCAATAAATTCGTTTAGGGTTTTCTTAGAGGTAAAAAGACAAAAACAACCCTTTTTAATGTTTTTCCGTCGGCTAATTCGTCACAACACTGTATTAGTTTACTAAAATGGTCATAACATTTTACTCAAAATTCGAATTGTTGAGAAATTGGTGTTGGAAAGAAGATTCAAATACTGTTGATTTGATAGGTTATGGGTCATGTAACTCTTTATATTCTAGGAAATATGATCGTTTGAAGTTGACCCAAGTAAACTTTCAACTCAACTTTGTGCTAGGAGTTTTTAGTGACCTTAATTGATATCCAAAATTATTCTCATACTAAAGAATTCACCATTACAAATATGAGAAATTTAAGAATAACCCGATTAGACCTTATGTGCAAAAAAAGAATAGTTCTGGCCTTAGCTTAAAATTTTTTGGGGTGTTACAATATCTCCCCCTTAGGATCATTCGTCCTCGAATGACGGCTGGTCTGAGAATGGAAAAGGGTTACTCTTATTGTATTCAAGTCTAACTCATAATCACAAAGTACTTAACATAGGGTGATTATTCTGATCTAAATAACAAGATCCAGGTTATATACCTCTGTAGGAAATCTTATCCCAAGAACAGTACTCCTTATCGGTACATTCAGCTAACCTTGGGCTCATATCATGAAACACCTAATGTATCACACATTGTCCACATGTTAACAACACCACATTCAAGCTTAAACCTTAACCACTCCATAGACTCCTACTAACCCACATTCTAAGAACTTCTCATCCTCTCATCATCTCTACCAACTAAACTTTCACGCAATACCACCAGGAAGCTGACTTAGTACTCATTGAAAAATCTTATCTCCTACTTCCTCCTCATGTATAACCTTAGATGGAATAAACACATCATCACTATCACAATAATAAATAGCACTCCTCTCCTCCATCATCACAAAACTACTATCAGCACACCCCTCTCCAAAACTAAAAAGGATTACTGAAAGGACTTTAAGGCGAAAAATCATAAGCATGATTAATTCGAGAATTCTGATATAAGAATATGCATGGCATAACATTATGTTGCTAGCCATTGAGAGTAAATCGTGAACTTGTGAGACTGAACATAGTATGAGACATGAATACTTATATGAATAGGTTCATACATGAGCATGATACATAACTTTATGGATTAAGCTCGAGGTTAATGGGCAAAAGTCTTTGCCCCTCATTCTGGAAACTGAGCATAGATGTGATTCTCTCTGAAGTGTGTGCATAGGTCATAGACATAATTATGATATTAGGAATATCCACAAGATGTTGTAATAACTTCAATTGAGGAATATGCAAGGTTATGACCGGATTGATATATCTCTAAAACTCTTTCTGAAAACATCACTATCTCATCCTCAACACTTGAATTAATTTCTCATCTTATAATCTCCCCCTTAGGTTTGGAGTTGACACTCTAAAGCCATGGATCTATTCTCATTATCTCTAAACTGGTCTACATTCCATTTACTCTAACACTCGGGAAAGGTTTATCTCATGGATATTGAACTCTCTATAAGCAGGTACTAAAACTCCTTCTAAGACCTCTTTCTATGATGCTTCTCTTAACCTCTTCTCAATGGCTTATAAGGCTGTTTCATCTAGATCTTAAGGGAAGAAAATTAATGCTTACCTCAGCCTATTACACATTAATAACTCAATTATACTATCTAGCCACACATGAAAAATAATCATTAACTTAATTGAACCTCGTCTAACTACATACGATCTCGGGTACACCTCTTAATTATCTTGTTAATCAAATTACTTAGCCACGCTTCATTGCTCTCATCTAAAAGTTAGAATCTCGTACTTGTACCATATTAATGAAATGGGTCCATTTAACCCATATTTAATGACTTGGATCACTCATATTATAATTGGATAAATATGGGCTTCAAGCTATTTTAAGAGCTCCTACAAATATGGTCAAAATGGGTAAAATATGGGTATTCATATGGACCCATAATAGACCACTCCCTTCTAACTTCTACTCAAAATTCTAAATTGTGCTAAAAAATAAAAATTCTAATATTAATTTATTTGTCAAAAATATTGGAGGGTGGGTGGGGTAGAGAGGGTAGGGGGGGAAGAGGTGGAATTTTTATTTGAAAACAAAAAGAAATTAGGGGTAGGTTGGGTGGAGGG